>NC_060179.1:69158360-69202634 GCF_021184085.1 Oncorhynchus gorbuscha | reverse complement strand
GATTATGAGAGTGAGAGTGTGGGCAGCGGCAAGGAGGCAGGGGGGGCTGATGTGTGTACGTGTATGTTTGTGTGGATTTGTGTGGTGTCAGTTTGTGTGTGAATTTGTGTGCTGTGTGTGTCTATGCTAGTGTGTTTGTGTGTGTGTGTGTGCGGGTTTGAGTGTAGTGGTGATGTGACCAGGCAATGACTCCTGACACCTGAGTCCTACACACAGACTCCCTACGGTGAAGCTGATCTCTAAGGCTGTCCACCGCTGGTCTCCCAGCGTCTATGAAAGGAAGAACTAGTGTGACCTTACTTAACATGTCCATCTACTGGACAGTCCCAAAAAGATAAGAATAATCATGTCATATATGGGTGAAATATGTTGCTTTACAGGGTCAGCAATAATAGTACTGCACCCCTGGAGCAAATTAGGTTTAAGTGGTTTGCTAAGGGCACCTGGACAGAGTTTACACTTTTGCGGCTTGGATATTTGAACCTGCAACCTTTTGGCTACTGGCCCAATGTTCTAACCGCTAGGCTACCTGTCACCCTGTAACAACATCTGCAAATGGCTGGAGTAGTGAGGTTACATCAGGATTTTTTATTTAATTATTGTTTTACTTGGCAAGTCAGTTAAGAACACATTTTGTATTTATAATGACAGCCTACAAGGGAACAGTGGGTTAATTTCATTGTTCAGGGGCAGAAAGATAGATTTTTACCTTGTCAGCTCGGGGATTCAATACAGCAATCTTTCAGTTACAGGCACAACATTCTAACCACTAGGCCACCTGATCAAGATGAATTTAACAGCAAGTAAGGGAGGATTGTCTGCTAAGCTACCAACCCTTCCCAGGGCTAATGTATTGTGTTGTATCATGTCAGTGGAGTGCTTGTTGTCAGAGTCATTGACATACAGTAAATTATGTGTAGTGCTTAGCACACCTATGTGAAAATGTCTGTGTTTGTGAAATATGATTTGTACTTTGGGCTGAAAATGAATGACTGACTTTATATTGTTCTCGATGACTAATTGACCCCAACTCTGGTGGAATAGCCTATGTGTTGACTTTCCTGGTCGTCTGGGCTGTTATCATGCATAAACCTTCTCGACACTCATCTAAACCTCCCCTGTAACCTGTGTTAACCTTCCCCACTCACTCATATGTTTTTTTAGTTCCCTCCCCATGGGAGTGCAGTTCTGTGCACCTATTTTAACAGTCCCCCAAACACAGTGTGTGGTCATTGAGTTGGTGAGATGAAATGACTTCTAAACGATGATCTCGAGTCAGTTTTTCCCTTTCTTTGAGGTTAGGGCTAGGGGTTAGAACTGGGGGAGGACACAGTCAGAGAGGTTAGAGTGGTTGAATGCTCCTGGTATGCCCACGATGGAGCTGAGCGCTGACATATTTCAGGGATTAACTCCCTGTTCAAAACGAGTGTTGCTTCTACTGTCATCACTGCTGCTGCTGAACAACACACAGCAGGGCCTGCACACACAATCCATCACACACAATTACAGCAGATCTTTCCACTGTAATGGCAATGCAGAGATGAGAGAGAGAGGGAGATCAAGGAAGGCAGGAAGGGAATAGAAGGAAATAGTATTGTAAAAAAACAAGACATTTCTTAAACCCAGGTAAATGGTTAAATTCTGACAAATACTCAACAGTACAAGACCACATTTCCCATTTCATGTGTAATAAAAAGTAGTACATGAAGAAGGTTAGGGCACTGCAAGTTAGGGCAATTTGTGCTTCTCCTACCTTTAGGGCACGGAGCTTTTCTAGGGAACACATTGCAGTGCATGACTCAAGAGTGTTGCACACACACCATCTACGCTGCTGAGTGAGTCGGCACCACACAATTGGGATGACAGGTTCAGACGGGTTTGATTGTTTTTGTTTTACGTTGTTGAGCTCCATAATCAGCCTGCCAGGATCTAAGCAACTTTAACGTTCACCCTGAAGAGGAAAATAACAGCTCCCACAGTCAGCCAACCCAGCCATTCTCTTGTGTTGTTGGCGGCAAACCTGCATACTTTGAAATCCAGGTTTTTCAATATCCACAGTCTCTCAAGCTATTTTTTGTGTGGGATGGAAATAAGTGTCAATATAGCTGTAAGAGTAGTACTGAATCATGGTTTGATGGCTTGTGGAGAGGAAGTATCGTGTTACCAGACCAGACCAACCCAAACACAATTTGGAATCCTTATCCCCCTCTACTATAGACCAGTAAGGATGGAATCCCACCAGAAGTTCAGAGAGAGGTCTCTCTCGCTCCGTCACACATGCTCTCACAAAGACACACATACACACACACATTCTCTCTCACTCCGTTTCTTTCTCTCTCTCTTTCACACTCTGTTACACACACTCACTGGAGTTAAGTCTGATTCAATCTATGTCTCGTGGAAGTAGGTGAAGCAAGCTGGCTGCGTTTTGTGCAAGATATTTTTTGCCACAATATTGCCTCTTGAAAAAAAAGGACAATAGTCAGATTGCTCACTGACTGCTCATGCAATGTGAATATTTGTGACTTTTCACAATAGAAATATTATATCATAAAGTTTGTGACTGTAGCGTAACTGTGGCAGCCCGACAAATCCAGTATGTGTTGGCTTTGGGAGAGGCAGAGAGGCAGAGAGAGGCTACGAAGCCTGGGACAAGCTTAGAGACAGGGGAGGCAGAGAGAGGCTACGAAGCCTGGGACTAGCTTAGAGACAGGGGAGGCAGAGAGAGGCTCAAAAGCCTGGGGCTAGCTTAGAGACAGGAGGGGCAGAGGCAACTGCTGTCTGGGGATAAGTCAGACAAAGGAGGGGCCCAGACAAAGAGGCCTTCCCAGGCCCACCCCTTACTGTTTCACCCCACCCCCAGCATACTAAACCACTAAAGTTTACACAGCCGGACAATCTCACGCTTCACTCTTACTAGTACCAACCCTGTTTGAGTAACTGCCTTGACTGAAACAAATGAAGACGTTTCAAGTTTCACATTTTTATTGTCACTTGCACAGGTACATTGAATTGCCTTTCTTGCTCATTCAGATACTGCAGCAATCAATATTAGTAGTACTAAGTCAAGTAAAACAAAAACACAGGAGAAAGTAAGCAAACTACTGTATATACATGGTCAGTTCCAGGGACACTACCTATTGTGGACTAAAACTGTATGGAATATATTAGCTCAAATACACGTATCTTGGTCATAGATAGTCTACAATCAGAATCATATTATACAAACCTCCCGCTAAAGCCTCCTTAATAACCAGTTTTAACAGAAAGTAATGATTGAGTCAGTATGTGTGTTCCTCAGAAAGTGTGTGTGTGTGCGTGAGAGAGAGAGAGAGAGAGAGAGAGAGAGAGAGAGAGAGAGAGAGAGAGAGAGAGAGAGAGAGAGAGAGAGAGAGAGAGAGACTGTTTGTGCATGCATATACCTGCGCGTCTACACTTTCCCACAATGCACAAGTCCAGACAGATTTTTCAAGGAGTCATCGTTGGCAAGGCCTCTAAATGCCTTGCTGTTTCGCCATTAGTCATGGAACCCACATGAGCACATCTGTCCCCCAGAGGCCACACCCATCACAGAGGGACAGCCAGCCAATGGGGAGCTCCGTAATCCTGATGACTCAACACATTCACCCACAGTACAACAACATCTGACACCCATGTGTCAGACCTCCATCCATGGCACTACACTACATTTCCAATATAAATTCATATGGATTTCTTATCAGTGAGTTGATTCAGATTGTTTTGAAAGAGAGAGAGAGAGAGAGAGAGAGAGAGAGAGAGAGAGAGAGAGAGAGAGAGAGAGAGAGAGAGAGAGAGAGAGAGAGAGAGAGAGAGAGAGAGAGAGAGAGAGAGAGAGAGAGAGAGAGAGAGAGAGAGAGAGAGAGAGAGAGAGAGAGAGAGATGATACTCTATATCCTCAGTCACATCAACTGCTGGAAAAAACACCCGCACCTGGCCAGGTAGTGAACAAAAATGGAAAGTTTGTGCATCTCTCTCAAACCTTAGGCTTGTATTTTCTTAATTGCAGGGTTACAGGGAATACTTTGGGAAGGTTCACCTACTGCTCAGCTCTTGGGACCATTGTTGTCGACTATGTAATCTCAGACTTGGACCCCCCCTCCCCCTATTAGTGCATTGATTGTCAGATCACAGCCACCATTGTCTGACCACTGCCAGATTAATGTATTTTAAAAAGACTTCTCCACCCAAAGACCACACAAACAGAGCCCTGTACACTGATTCATCTAAATAAAACATAAAGATGGGTGCCTGACAGCACGACACACTTCAACACAGCATTGCACTACGCAGAAATGACCTTTTAAGGCCATTCAGCCCAAACCTTCCTGACTTAAATTTGTCGGTGAATAAATTTAATTATATCTATCATAAAGCAGACACGAAAGTAAATTTATTCAAATGAGAAAACCGTTTTTATTTTGAAACCTCAAAAAGAGAAATGGTTTGATGCTGAATGTAATCTCACAAGATTTTTTTTTAGATCTTTAACAAATAGAAAATATCACCAACCATAGGATAGACACATTCCTCAACACAATTGTGAAACATTGAAAGAACACAAAAACAAAACTTAAGATGGAAGAAATTGAAAGAGGATGTTGAAACTCTCTGGAAGAAAAGCATCAGAAGACCTTACGTTAAATCCCCAAAAATATGCAAGAAAAACTAAGTTCCCTAGAACACACAATTGAAAACATCCAGAACCCAATTGACGACCAAATTACACACGCTGTACTTTTGAAGAAAATACAAAGCCTTAAACCTGGAAAGACATGTGGCCCTGACAGCATCCTGAATGAAATGCTGAAACACACAACTCCTGAGCTGCAGGATGCCTCATTAAAACTCTTCAACCTGGTTTTGGAGAATGGCTACTTCCCTGATATTTGGAACCAGTGGCTCATATTTAAAAAAGGTGATAAATTAGACCCTAATAACTATAGCGGAATATGTGTCACCAGTAACATGGGGAAACTGTTCTGCTGTATTCTCAATGACCAAATACAGACCTTCCTCATACGACATAAAGCTCTCAGCAAAACACTAATTGCCTTCCTACCCAAATACAGAACAACAGACCACATAGACACATTCAAACACTAATAAACCAGCATGTTCATCAGAAAAGCAGAGGAAAAGTATTTGCATGTTTTGTTGATTTTAAGAATGCTTTAGATTCCATATGGCATGATGGATTATATTACAATACACACAAAAGCAGCACTGGGGGTAAAGTATAGGACATCATAAAATCTATTTACTTGAACAACATGTAAACTCCCATTTTCAGGACCCTGTCTTTCAAAGATAATTCGTAAAAATCCAAATAGCCTCACAGATCTTCATTGTAAAGGGTTTAAACACTGTTTCCCATGCTTGTTCAATGAACCACGGGCGGCAGGGTAGCCTAGTGGTTAGAGCGTTGGACTAGTAACCGAAAGGTTGCAAGTTTGAATCCCCGAGCTGACAAGGTACAAATCTGTCGTTCTGCCCCTGAACAGGCAGTTAACCCACTGTTCCTAGGCCGTCATTGAAAATAAGAATTTGTTCTTAACTGACTTGCCTGGTAAAATAAAAAAATAAAAAACCCATAAACAATTAATGAGTAGCACCTGTGGAACGGTCGCTAAGACACTAACAGCATACAGACAGTAGGCAATTAAGGTCACAGTTATGAAAACTTAGGACACTAAAAAGGCCTTTCTACTGACTCTGAAAAACACCAAAAGAAAGATGCTCATTTGTGTGAATGTGCCTTAGGCATGCTGCAAGGAGGCATGAGGACTGCAGATGTGGCCAGGGCAATAAATTGCAATGTCTGTACTGTGAGACGCCTAAGACAGGACGGACAGCTGATCATCCTCTCAGTGACAGACCACGTGTAACAACACCTGCACAGGATGGGTACATCTGAACATCACACCTGCGGGACAGGTATAGGATGGCAGCAACAACTGCCGAGTTACACCAGGAATGCACAATCCTTCAATCAGTGCTCAGACTGTCTGCGAGAGGCTGGACTGAGGGCTTGTAGGCATGTCCTCACCAGACATCACCGCCTTTCGGCACAAACCCACCGTCGCTGGACCAGACAGGACTGGCAGAAAGTGCTCTTCACTGAGGAGTTGAGGTTTTGTCTCACCTGGGGTGATGGTCAGATTCGGGTTTATCACCGAAGGAAAGAGCATTACACTGAGGCCTGTACTCTGGAGTGGGATCGATTTGGAGGTGGAGCTTCCGTCATGGTCTGGGGGAGTTGTGTCACAACATCATCGGACTGAGCTTGTTGTCATTGCAGGCAATCTCAACACTGTGCATTACAGGGAAGACATCCTCCTCCCTCATGTGGTACCCTTCCTGCAGGCTCATCCTGACATGACCCTCCAGCATGACAATGCCACCAGCCATACTGCTTGTTTCGTGCGTGATTTCCTGCAAGACAGGAATGCCAGTGTTCTGCCATGGCCAGCGAAGAGCCCGGATCTCAATCCCATTGAGCACATCTGGGACCTGTTGGATCGGAGGGTGAGAGCTAGGGCCATTCCCCCCAGAAATGTATGGGAACTTGCAGGTGCCTTGGTGGAAGAGTGGGGTAACATCTCACAGCAAGAACTGGCAAATCTGGTGCAGTCCATGAGGAGATGCACTGCAGTACTTAATGCAGCTGGTGGCCACACCAAATACTGACTGTTACTTTTGATATTGACTCCCTCTTTGTTCAGGGACATATTATTCCATTTCTGTTAGTCACATGTATGGAGAACTTGTTCAGTTTACGCCTCAGTTGTTGAACCTTGATATGTTCATACAAATATTTACAAATGTTGAGTTTGCTGAAAATAAACGCAGTTGACAGTGAGAGGATGTTTCTTTTTTTGCTGAGTTTAGTATTAAACTGAACAATAAAAGAACACATTTTTTGCACAAGGGCGAGGGGTGCGACAAGGGTGTAGTTTAAGTTCAACCCTGTTCAACATCTACATCAACGAACTAGCAGAGATGTTGGACCGATCTGCTCTACGCAGATGACCTTGTCTTACTGTCACCAACAGAGCAAGGTCTACAGGAACAACTGCACATTATTTGGGAATACAGCAGACACTCCTTTATATAAGGAAATAACAGGGTTGAACTACCTGGGACTAAATATCAGTGCTTCAGGTCGATTTGGTCGGGCAGTGAATGCACTCAAAGAAAAAGTCCGCAAAACATTTTACTTCATTCTCAAAAATGAATATTTCTATCCAAATCTAACGCAAAATATTCAATATTGTAATTTTACCAATTGCACTGTATGGAAGTGTAACGCTCATCAAAATGGGTAGACCAAGGTGCAGGGTGATTTGGGTTCATCATATTTTATTTAAATGTGAACCAGTAACTGTAACGGCGTTCTTCGTTTGTCGAAGTAAAGTCGGACCGAAATGCAGCGTGGTTGTTACTCATGATCTTTAATGAAGGATCGCGATACATGAACATAACTTATACAAATACAAAAACAACCAAACGGAACATGAAACCTAATACAGCCTATCTGGTGAAACTACACAGAGACAGGAACAATCACCCACAAAATACAAAGTGAAACCCAGGCTACCTAAATACGGTTCCCCATCAGAGACAACAAGAATCACCTGACTCTGATTGAGAACCGCCTCAGGCAGCCAAGCCTATACTAGACACACCCCTAATCAACCACAATCCCAATGCCTACAAAAAAAATAATACGGCAAACAACAAAACAAACCCATGTCACACCCTGGCCTGACCAAACAATCAACGAAAACACAAAACACTAAGACCAAGGCGTGGCAGAATCCCCCCCCCCCAAGGTGCAGACTCCCGGACGCACCTCAAAACCATAGGGAGGGTGGGCGTCTGTCCATGGTGGCGGTTCCGGCTCGGGACGTGGACCCCACTCCATTAAAGTCATAGTTCCTCCCCTTCGCGTCCCGGGATAATCCACCCTCGCCGCCGACCATGGCCTAATAGTCCTCACCCAGAACCCCACTGAACTGAGGAGCAGCTCGTGACTGAGGGGCAGCTCGGGACTGAGGGGCAGCTCGGGACTGAGGCAGCTCGGGACTGAGGGGCAGCTCTGGACTGAGGGGCAGCTCGGGACTGAGGGGAAGCTCGGGACTGAGGGGCAGCCCGGAACTGAGGGGAAGCCCAGTACTGAGAGAAAGCCCAGTACTGAGAGGAAGCTCAGGCAGGTAGTAGGCTCCAGTAGATCCTGGCTGGCTGGCGGATCTGGAAGATTCTGGTTGACTAGCAGATCTGGAAGATTCTGGTTGACTGGCAGATCTAGCTTCTCTATGCAGACTGGCAGATCTGGAAGAGACTGGTTGACTGGTAGATCTGGAAGAATCTGGTTGACTGGCAGATCTAGAAGATCATGGCTGACTGGCGGATCTAGCTGCTCTATGCAGACTGGCAGCTCCTTGCAGACTGAAGCTCCCCTAAGGTGCGGACTCCCAGACGCACCTCAAAACCATAGGGAGGGTCCGGGTGGGCATCTGTCCATGGTGGCGGTTCCGGCTCGGGACGTGGACCCCACTCCATTAAAGTCATAGTTCCTCCCCTTCGCGTCCCAGGATAATCCACCCTCGCCGCCGACCATGGCCTAATAGTCCTCACCCAGAACCCCACTGAACTGAGGAGCAGCTCGTGACTGAGGGGCAGCTCGGGACTGAGGGGCAGCTCGGGACTGAGGCAGCTCGGGAAGCCCAGTACTGAAAGCCTTAGTTGACGAAGCTCAGCATGGGCAGTCTGGCTGAGGGACAAGATAATTGACTGGCAAATGGACTGAGGGGAAGCTCGGGACTGAGGGGCAGCTCGGGACTGAGGGGCAGCTCGGGACTGAGGGGAAGCTCGGGACTGAGGGGCAGCCCGGAACTGAGGGGAAGCCCAGTACTGAGAGAAAGCCCAGTACTGAGAGGAAGCTCAGGCAGGTAGTAGGCTCCGGTAGATCCTGGCTGGCTGGCGGATCTGGAAGATTCTGGTTGACTAGCAGATCTGGAAGATTCTGGTTGACTGGCAGATCTAGCTGCTCTATGCAGACTGGCAGATCTGGAAGAGACTGGTTGACTGGTAGATCTGGAAGAATCTGGTTGACTGGCAAATCTAGAAGATCATGGCTGACTGGCGGATCTAGCTGCTCTATGCAGACTGGCAGCTCCTTGCAGACTGGCAGCTCCTTGCAGACTGACAGCTCCTTGCAGACTGACAGCTCTGACTGCTCCATGCAGGCTGACAGCTCTGACTGCTTCATACAGACTGACAGCTCTGGCTGCTTTATGCAGACTGACAGCTCTGACTGCTCCATGCAGGCTGACAGCACCCTGCAGACTGGCAGCTCCTTGCAGACTGACAGCTCCTTGCAGACTGACAGCTCCTTGCAGACTGGCATCTCTTTGCAGACTGACAGCTCTGTCTGCTTCATGCAGACTGACAGCTCAGGCTGCTCCGAACAGGCAGGAGGCTCCGGCAGCTCTGTAGAGGAGGAAGGCTCTGATAGCGCTGAACAGACAGAAGACTCCAGCAGCGCTGTAGAGGAGGAAGGCTCTGATAGCGCTGAACAGGCGGGAGACTCCGACAGCACAGGAGAGGCGAGGCGCACTGTAGGCCTGATGCGTGGTGCTGGCACTGGTGATACTGGAGCGAGGATACGCACAGGAAGCCTGGTGCGGGGAGCTGCTACCGGAGGACTGGTGTGTGGAAGTGGCTCTGGATAGACCACACCGTGCAGGCGCACTGGAGCTCTTGAGCACCGAGCCTGCCCAACCTTACCTGGCTCGATGCCCACTCTAGCCCGGCCAATACGAAGGGCTGGTATGAACCGCACCGGGCTATGTACCCGCACTGGAAACACTGTGCGCTCCATAGCATAACACAGTGCCTGCCCGGTCTCTCTAACCCCCCGGTAAGCACAGGGAGTTTGCGCAGGTCTCCTACCTGGCGTAGCCATACTCCCTGTAAGCCACCCCCCAATAATTTTTTGGGGCTGCTTTTCGGGCTTCCATCCGCGTCACCGTGCTACCTCCTCATACCAGCGCCACTCCTTTTTATCCGCCTCCAGTTCTTCATTGGGACGGCGATATTCCCCAGGCTGAGCCCAGGGTCCTTTGATCGCTGCTCCTCACGATTAACAGGGAGAGTTGGCTCAGGTCTGACTCCTGACTCTGCCACTCTCTCCCCAATACATTTTTGGGGGTGACTTTCGGGTTTCTTTCTGCGCCGCCGTGTCTTTCTCTTCGACTCCATTCTCCTATAGCCCTCTTCGCACTGCTCCAGCGAATCCCAGGCGGGCTCCGGCACTCTCTCTGGGTCGACCGCCCACCTGTCTATTTCTTCCCACATCGTATACTTCAAGCTTCTGCTTTCCATAACGTCCTCCCTTCGCTGCTCCAGCTGCCTGTTACCACGCCACTCGGTCTGTGTGTGGTGGGTGATTCTGTAACGGCGTTCTTCGTTTGTCGAAAGAAAGTCGGACCGAAACGCAGCGTGGTTGTTACTCATGATCTTTAATGAAGGATCGCGATACATGAACATAACTTATACAAATACAAAAACAACAAAATGGAACGTGAAACCTAATACAGCCTATCTGGTGAAACTACACAGAGACAGGAACAATCACCCACGAAATACAAAGTGAAACCCAGGCTACCTAAATACGGTTCCCCATCAGAGACAACAAGAATCACTTGACTCTGATTGAGAACCGCCTCAGGCAGCCAAGCCTATACTAGACACACCCCTAATCAACCACAATCCCAATGCCTACAAAAAACCCAATACGACAAACAACAAAACAAACCCATGTCACACCCTGGCCTGACCAAACAATTAACGAAAACACAAAACACTAAGACCAAGGCGTGACAGTAACAAAACAATAAAGATAAACAAACAAACAAATGTACAGCCTAGTAGGGCTCAAAAGCAACAATACAAAAACAAGATCCCACAAACAACAGGTGGGAAAGGCTACCTAAATATGATCCCCAATCAGAGACAACGATAGACAGCTTCCTCTGATTGGGAACCATACCAGGCCAACATACAAATACAAAAACTAGACTACACATAGAAATAATAAACTAGAACACCCCCCAGTCACGCCCTGACCTACTCCACATAGAAAATAAAAGCTTTCTATGGTCAGGACGTGACAGGAAGCGAGGATTGGGGTCCAATCTGTAATTACGATGATAAGAATTGGAAGAAAAACTCTATAGAAAATCTATATACATAATTATGCAGAATTATCCTAAATATCCCAAAGAAAGTACCAAATAATGCATGCAAAGTGGAACTCGGAAGATGCCCTTTAATTTAATATAAAAAATAACCCATTAATTTTAGCACCATATTGCCCCAAAACATCCTTACAATTCAAAGCATTGAAAACCCATGAGCTGAACCTTGAAAAGAGTCCCCTTTATCAGCTGTTAAAAACACTAAACAACCTTAATATCTAAACACACAGGGAAATCAATCAAATTGTTTCAGGAATTAAAATATCTCTGCTCTGTCAGAAATATAGAGACAGATCCTGATCAAATACAAGTTCAGTGACAACCAACTAGCTATAGTCACCGCCTTCATCAATAAGTGCATCGTTGACGTCGTCCCTACATTGATTGTACGTACATATCCCAACCAGAAGCCATGGATTACAGCCAACATCCGCACTGAGCTAAAGGGTAAAAAAGCTGTTGCTTCAAGGAGCGGGACTCTAACCCGGACACTTATAAGAAATTAGAGGACGACCGATTAATTAGAATGGCCGATTAATTAGGGGGAGATTTCAAGTTTTCATAACAATCGGTAATCAGCATTTTTGGACACCGATTGTGGCCGATTACATTGCACTCCACGGGGAGACTGCATGGCAGGCTGACTACATGTTATGCGAGCGCAGCAAGAAGCCAAGGTAAGTTGCTAGCTAGCATTAAACTTATCTAATAAAAAACAATCAATCTTAACATAATCACTAGTTAACTACACATGGTCGATGATATTACTAGTTTATCTAGCTTGTCCTGGGTTGCATATAATCGATGCGGTGCCTGTTAATTTATCATCGAATCACAGCCTGCTTTGCCAAACGGGTGATGATTTAACAAGCGCAATTGCGAAAAAAGCACTCTCGTTGCACCAATGTGTACCTAACCATAAACATCAATGTCTTTCTTTAAAATTAATTCACAAATATATATTTTTAAACCTGCATATTTAGTTAATATTGCCTGCTAACATGAATTTCTTTTAACTAGGGAAATTGTGTCACTTCTCTTGCGTTCCATGCAAGCAGAGTCAGGGTATATGCAGCAGTTTGGGCCGCCTGGCTCGTTGCAAACTGTGTGAAGACCATTTCATTCCTAACAAAGACCGTAATTAATTTGCCAGAATTTTACATAACTATGACATAACATTGAAGGTTGTGCAATGTAACAGCAATATTTAGACTTAGGGATGCCACCCGTTAGATTAAATACGGAACGATTCCGAATTTCACTGAAAGAATAAACGTTTTGTTTTTCGAAAGGATAGTTTCCGGATTTTACCATATTAATGACCTTCTGTGTGTTATTATGTTAGAATTAAGTCTATGATTTGATATTTGAACAGCACTGTTGGCAAACAGCACTTTCGTACATTTGCCAACAGCTCTTCGCTGTGACTTCAAGCCTATCAACTCCCGAGATTAGGCTGGTGTGCTAATAGCGTTTCAATCGGTGATGTCACTCGCTCTGAGACCTTGAAGTAGTTGTTTCCCTTGCTCTGCGGCTTTTGTGGAGCGATGGCTAACGATGCTTCGAGGGTGGCTGTTGTCGATGTGTCCCTGGTTCGAGCCCAGGTAGGGACGAGGAGAGGGACGGAAGCTATACTGTTACACTGGCAATACAAATGGTATAGAGAGAAATAGTCCCATAATTCCTATAATAACTACAACCTAAAACTTCTTACCTGGGAATATTGAAGACTCATGTTAAATGAACCACCAGCTATCATATATTCTCATGTTCTGAGCAAGGAACTTAAACGTTAGCTTTCTTACATGGCACATATTGCACTTTCACTTTCTTCTCCAAGACTTCGTTTTTGCATTATTTTGCATTATTTAAACCAAATGTTTCATTATTTATTTGAGGCGAAATAGATTTTATTGATGTATTATATTAAGTTCAAATAAAAGTGTTAATTCAGAATTGTTGTAATTGTCATTAATACAAATAAATAAATAAATAATTGCCCGATTAATCGGTAGTGGCTTTTTTTGGTCCTCCAATAATTGGTATCGGCGTTGAAAAATCATATTTGATTTTTAGTCGACCGCTATGCCCTCTGGAGAACCATGAAACAGGCAAAGCATCAATACAGGCCTGAGATTGAATCCTACTACACCGGCTCCGACGCTCGTCAGATGTGGCAAGGCTTGCAAACTATTACGGACTACAATGGGAAGCCTAGTCGCGAGCTGCCCAGTGACACGAGCCTACCATATGAGCTAAATTACTTCTATTCGTGCTTCAAGGCAAGCAACACTGAAGCATGCATGAGAGCACCAACTGTTCCGGATGACTGTGTGATCGTGATCGCTTTAGCCGATGTGAGTAAGACCTTTAAACGGGTCACAAGGCCACAGGGCACATACGGATTACCAGGACGTGTATTCACATTAACACCATGATCCCAGAAACCCTAGACCCACTCCAATTTGCATACCGCCCCAACAGATCCACAGACGACACAATCTCTATTGCACTCCACACTGCCCTTTCCCACCGGGACAAAAGGAACACCTACGTGAAAATGCTGTTCATTGACTACAGCTCAGCGTTCAACACCATAGTGCCCTTAATTAAAGCTCATCACAAAGCTAAGGATCCTGGGACTAAACCCTTCCCTCTGCACCTGAATCCTGGACTTCCTGACGAGCTGCCCCCAGGTGGTAAGGGTAGGCAACAAAAGGAGGAGGGGCGTGGACTACAGGAAAAGGAGTGCCGAGCACGCCCCCATTCTTATCGACGGGTTGTAGTGGAGCAGGTTGAGAGCTTCCAGTTCCTTGGTGTCCACATCACCAACAAACTATCATGGTCCAAACACACCAAGACAGTTTTGAAGAAGGCACGACAACACCTATTCCCCATCAGTAGACTGAAAATATTTGGTATTGGTCCTCAAATAGTTCTACAGCTGCACCATCAAGAGCATCACCGCCAGGTGTGGCAACTGCTCGGCCTCCAACCGCAATGCGCTACAGAGGGTAGTGCTTAAGGTCTAGTACATCACTGCGGCCAAGATTCCTGCCACCCAGGACCTCTATTATTTTTTTAATTGAACCTTTATTTAACTATGCAAGTCAGTTAAGAACAAATTCTTATTTACAATAACGGCCTTCCCCGGTCAACGCTGGGCCAATTGTGTGCCACCCTATGGGACTCCCAATCATGGCTGGTTGTGATACAGCCTAGAATCGAACTAGGGTCTGTAGTGATAAAGGCCTCTAACACTGAGATGCAGTGCCTTAGACCGCTGCACCACTCGGGAACCCTATACCAGGCAATATCTGAGGAAGGCCATAAAAACTGCCAAAGACTCTGCTACTTGCTGTTACTATCTATGCATAGTCACTTTACTCCTACCTACATGTGCACATGTTCAAAAGTTTGGGATCACTTTGAAATGTACTTGTTTTTCAAAGAAAAGCACATTTTTTGTCCATTAAAATTACATCAAATTGATCAGAAATACAGTGTAGACATTGTTAAGGTTGTAAATGACTATTGTAGCTGGAAACGGCTAATTTTTTTAATGGAATATCAAAATAGGCGTACAGAGGCCCATTATCAGCAACCATCACTCCTGTGTTCCAATGGCACGTTTTGTTAGCTAATCCAAGTTTATCATTTTAAAAGGCTAATTGATCATTAGAAAAACATTTTGCAATTATGTTAGCACAGCTAAAAACTGTTGTGCTGATGTCCTTAACTCTTATTTTTCTTAAAACTGCATTGTTGGTTAAGGGCTTGGAAGTAAGCATTTCACGGTAAGGACTACTACACCTCTTGTATTCGGCACGTGACAAATACAATTTTATTTTATTGATCTCAATTCCCAACTTCTATGCATTTACTAATGACATAAAGCTGGTAATTATTCTGGATGTGAAAGAAAGCGCAAATATTACTGCCAGATATTTATATTATAGCCTGAGGGACTTCCCATGACCATTAATTCCCTGAAGTATGTACATTGTATATAACTTGGTCATTACTCTTCATTACTTTACTTTACTTTACTTACATTACTTCAAAGACTCAATCATGGACACTCTGACTGACAGTTCTGGCTGCTTTGTGTGATGTATTGTTGTCTCTACCTTCTTGCCCTTTGTGCTGTTGTCTGTGCCCAATAATGTTTGTACCATGTTGTGCTGCTACCATGCTGTTGTTATGTTGTGTTGCTACCATGCTGTGTTGACATGTGTTGCTGCCTCACTATGTTTTTTTTTTAGGTCTATCTTTATATAGTGTTGTCTCTCTTGTTGTGATGTGTGTTTTGTCCTATATTTATTATTATTTTTTAAATCCCAGGCCTCAGTCCCCGCAGGAGGCCTTTTGCCTTTTGGTAAAAGGTCATTGTAAATAACAATTTGTTCTTAACTGACTTGCCTAGTTAAATAAAGGTTCAATCAAAATAAAATAAATGATACATAGTGTAACCATCATCCATGTACATTAGCTATTATTTAGTGTAACCATCATCCATGTACATTAGCTATTATTTAGTGTAACCATCATCCATGTACATTAGCTATTATTTAGTGTAACCATCATCCATGTACATTAGCTATTATTTAGTGTAACCATCATCCATGTACATGAGCTATTATTTAGTGTAACCATCATCCATGTACATTAGCTATTATTTAGTGTAACCATCATCCATGTACATGAGCTATTATTTAGTGTAACCATCATCCATGTACATGAGCTATTATTTAGTGTAACCATCATCCATGTACATTAGCTATTATTTAGTGTGACCATCATCCATGTACATTAGCTATTATTTAGTGTAACCATCATCCATGTACATTAGCTATTATTTAGTGTGACCATCATCCATGTACATTAGCTATTATTTAGTGTAACCATCATCCATGTACATTAGCTATTATTTAGTATAACCATCATCCATGTACATTAGCTATTATTTAGTGTAACCATCATCCATGTACATTAGCTATTATTTAGTGTAACCATCATCCATGTACATTAGCTATTATTTAGTGTAACCATCATCCATGTACATTAGCTATTATTTAGTGTAACCATCATCCATGTACATTAGCTATTATTTAGTGTAACCATCATCCATGTACATTAGCTATTATTTAGTGTAACCATCATCCATGTACATTAGCTATTATTTAGTGTAACCATCATCCATGTACATTAGCTATTATTTAAAAATATATATTTTTAAATATTTCAACCGAAGATTACAGAATACAACAGCTGTAGTGTTGTACCTGTATACATGATTGTGTGTACTATTATTATTACTACTGATATTAACTGTATGACATTATCCTCATTGCATTGTACTGCATTTACTGAAATGCTGTACCACTATACTGCTTTGGCAATATCTACAAATTGTATTTCATGCCAATAAAGCAAGCTGAATTTGGGAGAGCGAGAGAGCGCGCGAGAGAGAGGGAGAGACAGACAGAGAGGGAGAGAGAGGGGCTTCTTTCTGAGGTCATGGAGACATGACCTCAGAAAGAATGAAATGAAAAGGTAAAAGATTAAAGGAGTGGTAAAAGTGAAAGCAAGTGCACGGGAGCTGTACATACAAAAGGAGCAAAGAGAGATGGAAAGAAAGGACGCAGAGGGCAATGCTGTTTAGGTCAGAATAGGAAAACAGTCTCCATCTAGAATCCCTACCCAATTCTCAGCACCAACACCACTAAACAGACATTTTGCCACCAGGGAGGCGATCTACAAACTACTTAGTAGGGACCCTTCCATCCAGCCGAGCACAGAGCGCCTTTAGCCCTATGAGCCAAGCACAGCCTCCTCAGCCAGACATGCGAGCAGATGACATAGCCTGGTCCATCAATGTCAGCAAAGAACATTCCCAGCCTGACAAGCCAAACACAGACAGAACCCTTATTGTCGTGAGCCTCACAGGCCCGTCCAAAACCAATTTTACTGTACCTCCTCCAATCCATAATGGACCTGATAGAGTCTAATCAATAATCCAAACTCCCGCCTGCCTCAGACAAACTGTCAAGAGTGAACTTGCAAGTAAGCATTTCATTGTACTGTGTACATATGACAAATAAACTTGACAACAAAGACAAGAGATTCCTCTTCAGCCTGTACTGTATGTGGAGGCTGTCTGTCAGTAGAGAGCAGAGCACACCGATCCACCTGCCACGCCGAGGCCAGGAGAACAGCTTCAGAGTGCTGCCCTGCGCCTTTTGTTGTTGTTTTGCCATTCTAGTTCTGGGTCAGTGGTTCACCATGAAAGGAAACACTACTCACAAGAGGAGCAAAGCCACCCAGTATTTATGAAAAGGTTCCTCCCTCACAGGGAAATTGTTATGATATATTTGGGTGGCATCCTGAGGAACATAATTGCCTACAAGACAATGAATAGTCCCAGTATTACTGTGAATATACCCTTTATAGTAATATGTTTATGTTACCCATCTTACCACTGATTATCAGCAATGAGAATAGATGATTTTATTATTTGAAGCTTTTGTTCCTGTCTATGTTAGTACAATCAGCATTGTTTTTATTGACCTAATATGAACAGCTCTTTAGTTCTTCTGTATGTGGTCAACTGGGCACTGAACACATACAGTTAAATCTCATACTGTAATTACATATTTCTTAACTGTGTTTTAGTGGATTTATGATGTTTATGTTATGTTGGGCAGTGTATGTGAAATGTGGTAGTCAGGACAGGTGCTGATATCTGCATGTCCTTGTCCGGGCCTGAAACCTGTAAGGATATACAGGTTTCCTCAAATCAGAACCTATTTCTCCTCAGTGAACCTCACACTCTCCTATAGTGAAAATCCTGAGGAAGTTGTGCCTACGTTGATCACATGATCCAATCTATGTCACATGATCCAAGTTAAAGTCTCCTCATAATCCAAGAAACATGTCAGCATGTATTGTGTGTTGGACATAGCATTGATAATCTCATTTGGTGGACAATTGAAGATTTAGAGAAATCACATGTGCATAACTCTTCATTAGGTGTAGCCTAATGCGCTGCATGTCTTCTCAAATGAGTCTGCAGCTGCTTATCTTATAAGAGAGCATATGGCCTTAAGGAACCCTCATGATTCCAGTATTTAACTGGAAGGCTGTGAAAGAGAGACTTCTCTGTGTGCATTTTCTTCTGTGTCCATCTCAAGGGCATCAAGGTTTCCAAGACAGGCAAATGACCAATCAATTGCAAGTTATGTTACTGGCTCTGAAGCAGCTCTGTCAGTGAGACCCATAGCTGACTGGCCTTGTCATCAGACATTGGATTTTAACGCACTGTTGCTTTTGACATGGAAACGTTGCTTTTCTCAGAATGCAGGCCTACATCGCAGCTGATAGGAATATTTATGACCTGCTTGTAAGCGCAGTCCTCTGCACCGTTCCTACCAAACAGGGTTATATGCGCATGTTACCCGTGGCCTAGAGAAGTATCAAAGCGCCAGGAAACTAACGGTGGATGCCAGCCAGGGCTTTTGTGAGGATGGTGTTGTTGATGATGATAAAGTAACATTATTTATAGGTCTAGACTGTTTTGCCAAATAATAATGGAGACGTTGTATAATTTATTCTAATCGTAAAGGCATCAGGATGCTGAGGGTGAGGTGAAAACAATTTGCTAAAAAGGCACTATGTGCAAGGAGCACCAAATAATAACGGGACATAGCCTACCCATTCCTCGTAGTGCTTACTGCCATTCTGCAATATATCTTCAAACTGTATGATGCAGTTAGCCACGAAATCGTCATATCCAATTGGCGCGTCGTGAAACACCGACAGTTCGATTTTCCTTCCGTCATGCACCTCCGTAACGAACTCGTCGTTCCACGCAGGGCTGTTGGTTTTCTGTTTGGTGGAGGTTTGGCCCACACGCGAGTCATCCACGTTTAGTGCGATGTAGGTGTCTAGGAGAAAAGTCTGAGTTTTTGGGCCAACCGCATGCCTGAGAGACCAAGCCGTCGGTTTCAAGTCCAACGCCTCACAAATCTTGATCTTCAATAACCCATTGAAAACCACCATTGCGGTGATGTAATCCTCTTCAATGGGCTTTGGAACAAGAATGGTTGTTTACAATATATTCCTTTAACCCAGCCACTTCAACGGGTCATAAATAATTTAGCCTAGTTTTATGTAGCGTTTGAATCCTCAAAATAAGTCCACGGACTGAATGGTTTTTCAAAGAGGTTGTGACTTGAATATAAGGGGAAAATGCCGTCCCGTGTCACTCTATCACACACGTACCAATCGGATGCTTATCAGTCGTTTTGAAACAGTCCAGAGACAGTAAATGTTCTTGTTTTTGCCCTTTAACAGTTTCGGTTTTCACAATGATAATCCACATTTGGGTTTTAACCAGACAAAGCCTTTCTTTTGAATATAATTAATACACGTTTTGCGAAGCGTATACGCAGGAAAAATATGACCATGCAGCAGTTGGGATATCAACAGCCTACCCAAACCGCAACTCGACAGAGCAAAATCTATCAAAGATATCTATCCTCTGCAACTCCACTGGGCTCTGGAAACACTCGTATTCCACTGTTGGAAGATAGGGCGACTCCTGCCCTCCTTGCAGTGCATTTGGGATGTTTCCCAAACAGGCTACTCGACTTGTGAATAGCTCAAGCAATGTATAGTTGCAGGTCGACTCTAGGTTGTGGTTTTCTTGGTTTCTGTTCGCTCCTTATCCTCCCAGGATGTTCTCTCGCCGTTGCTGTTCTTGGTTTCCTGCAGACCTACCTCTTCTCCCCCCGACCGTCTAAACGTTGCTGCAGGAAATGCGCAAAACACGTCAGTTTCTCGGCGCGCCGCGTCTTGTCTATGCCAGATGGGGGAGTGCGACGCAACAGTCAGTGTAGGCGAGCCGACCAGGCTGTCAGGACATAGGCGCATCCCAAGTGTTCAAGTGATAGACACTGGGATATTATTTTATGGAGTAGGCCTACTCATTCCATTTCGGGAACATATCGGGGAGGCTCATCGCGGATGGGGTTATAAATACTGTTATAAACAGGGACTATTGCATAAAATACATACATGGAAAAGGGGTGGATCATCGGGGTGGTTCGGTATGTCTGGAATTTGCAACATATGATTATTTTAGCCTACTTGATATAAAACTGACCGCTGCACCTGAAATGCACCCATAGCTATAACAACAATACTTGAGCCATATTTCAAAACCATATCGTTGCGGATGATTATGATGATCAAAAGATTACATGAATGACAATACACACGGTTTTAGCATTGGGTAAACTATAGGAAATTAAATTATTCTGGATTTCTTTGTTACCTGATTAATAACCCATAAAATGTGAAGAGAGACCACATTTTCCTCATATCTACATTTCAATGTGCCGTAAATAAAGCGTGTTTGACCCAGCAGTGCATCCCTATTGTCTGGCCTATAACATCAAACGTCTAATTTATCGACCTTGACACAAGAAAAGCAATGTAAAAAAACAATGCGGTGCTATGGTTGATACTGACCAGGCAAAATTTGCAACCACATATCACTGAGGTTTGTGTGGAAATTCCCTTCAGTGTTGCACGTCTGTCTGCTACAAATGCACCACATTTAGGCTGCATTTGCAGTGCAAGCTGGTGTTTCATGTTTTAGTGTATGGCTCCACCATGTGGAAGGAATGAGGTGTCTGCACAGTTAGGCCAATGCAACAATAGTGGAACATTGAATTCACTATGACAACTAGGCTTGGCCATATCAATATTGTATCAGCACCCAAACTCAGAGAACAACAGATGCCCAAACTGTGTAATCGGAAAGTATTCAGACTCATTGACTTTTCCCACATTTTGTGACATTACAGCCTTGTTCTAAAATGGATTACATTCATGTTTTTCCTCATCAGTCTACATACAGTACCATCACGACGAAACAAAAACATTTTTTTTGCATTTTTTTTCGATAAAAACAGGAAAACCTTATTTACATAAGAGTTCAGACCCTTTGCTATGAGACTCGAAATTGAGTTCAGGTGCATCCTGTTTCCAATGATCATCCTTGAGATGTTTCTACAACTTTTTTGGGGTCCACCTGTGGTAAATTCAATTGTTTGGACATGATTTGGGAAGGCACACATCTGTCTATATAAAAAGGTCCCACAGTTGACAGTGCATGTCAGAGCAAAAACCAAGCCACGAGGTCAAAGGAATTGTCCATAGAACTCTGAGACAGGATTGTGTTGAGGCACAGATCTGGGAAAGGGTAACAAAAAATGTCTGCAGCCTTAAAGGTCCCCAAGAACACAGTGGCCTCCATCATTCTTAAATGGAAGAAATTTGGAACCACCAAGACTCTGCCTAGAGCTGGCCGCCTGGCCAAACTGAGCAATAGGGGGAGAATGGCTGTAGTCAGGGAGGTGACCAAAAACCCGATGGTCACTCTGACAGAGCTCCAGAGTTCCTCTGTGGAGATGGAAGTACATTCCAGAAGGACAACCATCTCTGCAGCAATTAGGCCTTTATGGTAGAATGGCCAGACAGAAGCCTCTCCTCAGTAAAAAACACATGGCAGCCCGCTTGGAGTTGCCAAATGGCACCTAAAGGACTCTCAGACCATGAGAAACAAGATTCTCTGGTCTGATGAAACCAAGATGGAACTCTTTGGACTGGAACCATCCCTACGGTGAAGCTTGGTGGTGGCAGCATTATTCAGAGCGGGGTTTTTTCAGCAGCAGGAACTGGGAGACTAGTCAGGATTGAGGAAAAGATGAACCGAGCAAAGTACAGAGAGACCCTTGATGAAAACTTGCTCCAGCGCTCTCAGGACCACAGACTTGAGCTAAGGTTCACCTCACCTTTTTTGTATGCTATTTTAATATATGAGAATTAACCAATGATATCAGGCCACACCCAGGCCATGATTACAGACATCTGTGTGTCTTTTGACACTATATAAATGTCATCCCACAGTGTTTGTCATTATAACCTGATGAAGACAGCTTTTCTGTCGAAACGTTGGACATAAATATTTTTGCATCTGAGCACCTAGAGTGTGCGGCTCTCCGCTTGAGAGGATCTGTAGAGAAGAATGGAAGAAATTCCCTAAATACAGGTGTGCCAAGCTTGTACCATCATACCCAAGAAGACTCAAGGCTGTAATCGCTGCCAAAGGTGCTTCAACAAAGTAGGTCTGAATACAAAGGGTCTGAATACTTTGGAATACTGAATACTATTTTTAGAAATTTGCTAAAATTTCAAAAAACGTGTTTTTGCTTTGTCATTATGGGGTATTGTGTTCAGATTGATGAGGGGGAAAACGATTTATTCAATTTTAGAATAAGGCTTGTAACCTAACAAAATGTGGAAAAAGGCAAAGGGTCTGAATCCTTTCCAAAGACACTGTATCATCAATTGAAATGTCTTTCCTACCTGCTACCCTACCGTTCTTCTGTGAGCTGCTCCACGCCACAACCATGAGAGCTGCATGCTCTTGCTGCCTTCAGATGAAACTAGGCTATGTGTGTTATTATTTTAGGCAAGTCAGTTAAGAACAAATGATTATGTACAATGACGACCTAACCCGTAACTACATAATTGATAAATTGTATACCTCCACTACACTACTTTGATACACATCAAGCAGACTGAGGGTAGTGGGTATATGGTCTGGTGCAATGTTCCGTCTAAACTGCGTGCCGCCGGCGCACAGTAGCCCTGAGACTGCTGCACAGCTCCCCAGGACTGCAACACAGAAGAAATATCAGCTCAGGAGATATAACTTCACTCAACTTTCTAGAGTAGTGGTCACCAACCAACCGGTCAATCTCCAAGGCATCCCTAGTTGATCGCCAAACATTTCTGTAAAAACTCCAATGATAAAGCTTGTACCCAAGGAGGCAAAGATAACTGAACTAAATGACTATCGCCCCGTAGCACTCACTTCTGTCATCATGAAGTGCTTTTAGAGACTAGTCAAGGATCATATCACCTCCACCTTACCTGCCACCCTAGGCTCATTTCAGTTTGCATACTTCCCTAAAAGGTCCACAGACGATGCAATCACCATCACACTGCATACTGCCCTATCCCATCTGGACAAGAGGAACACCTAGTTAAGAATGCTGTTCACTGACTACAGCTCAGCATTCATCACCATAGTACACTCCATCTTATCGTTAAGCTGGAGGCCCTGGGTTTCAACCCCACCGTATGCAATTGGGTCCTGGACTTTCTGATGGGGCGCCCCCAGGTGGTTAAGGTAGGAACAACATCTCCACCTCACTGACCCTCAACACTGGGGCTCCACAAAGATGCGTGCTCAGCCCCCTCCTGTTCTCCCTGTTCACCCATGACTGCGTGGTCATGCACGACCTCCAACTCAATCATCAAGTTTGCAGACGACACAATAGTAGTGGGCGTGATTACCAACAACGACGAGAATCGAAGTGTGGTGTCAGGAAAACAACCTCTTACTCAACGTCAACAAAACATAGGAGGTGCCTCCCAGGTGGCGCAGTAGTCTAAGGCATTGCATTGCAGTGCTAGCTGTGCCACCAGAGACTCTGGCTACGAGCCCGGGCTCTGTCGCAGTTGACCGTGAACGGGAGGTCCATGGGGCGACGCACAATTGGCCCAGCGTCGTCCGGGTTAGGGAGGGCTTGACTGGCAGGGATATCCTTGTCTCATCACGCACTAGCAACTCCTGTGGCGGACCGGGCGCAGTGCACGCTGACCAGGTCACCAGGTATACAGTGTTTCCTCTGACACATTGGTGCGGCTGGCTTCCGGGTTGGATGTGCGTTGTGTCAAGAAGCAGTGTGGCTGGGTTGTGTTGTGTTTCAGAGGACGCATGG
This sequence comes from Oncorhynchus gorbuscha, assembly GCF_021184085.1. Lineage (NCBI taxonomy): Eukaryota > Metazoa > Chordata > Actinopteri > Salmoniformes > Salmonidae > Oncorhynchus > Oncorhynchus gorbuscha. The sequence goes on along the minus strand of NC_060179.1, from coordinate 69,178,492 downwards.
CTCTGACCTTCGCCTCTCCTGAGTCTGTACAGGAGTTGCAGCAATGAGACAAGACTGTAACTACTACCAATTGGATACCATGAAATTGGGGAGAAAAAAGGGTAAAAAAAAGTTTTAAAAAAAGAGATGATCGTGCACTTCAGGAAACAGAGGGAGCACCCCCCAATCCACATTGAAGGGACAGTAGTGGAGAAGGTGGAACGTTTTAAGTTTCTCGGCGTACACATCACAGACAAACTGAAATGGTCCACACAGACAGTGCGGTGAAACCTCAGGAGGCTGAAGAAATTTGGCTTGCCACCTAAAAGCCTGACAAACCTTTACAGATGCACAATCAGAGCATCCTGTTGGGCTGTAGCACCGCCTGGTACGGCTACTGCACCTCCCTCAAGGCTCTCCAGAGGGTGGTGCGGTCTGCACAATGCATCACCAGGGGCAAAATACCTGCCCTCCAGGACACCCGATGTCACAGGAAGGCCAAAAAGATCATCAAGGACAATAACCACCCGAGCCATTGTCTGTTCACCCCCTACTATCCAGAAGGTGAGGTCAGTACAGGTGCATCAAAGCTGGGACCGAGAGACTGAAAAACAGCTTCTATCTCAAGGCCATCAGAATGCTAAACAGCAATCACTAACTCAGAGAGGCTGCTGCCTACATAGAGTCACTTTAAACAATGTCACTTTAATGTTTACATATCTTACATTAATCATCTCATATCTATATACTGTATCATATCTATTGCATCTTGCCTATGCCGCTCGGTCATCGCTCATCCGTATATTTGTATGTACATATTCTTATTCCATCCCTTTAGATTTGTTTGTATTAGGTAGTTGTTTAAAAAAAGAAGGGAATTGTTAGATTACTTGTGGAATTGTTATATTATTTGTTAGATATTACTGCACTGTCGGAACTTGAAGCACAAGCATTTCCTTACATCTGCTAACCATTTGAATGTTACCAATAAAATTAGATTAGATTTTTTGATTTGCCATTTTTTTTTATTTGTCTTAGGCTGTTGACGGTAGGTGCACCCGATTCAGCTGCCCATCTTGACGAGAAGGCAAACTGTTGCCATTTTGAACCTTTTCATGTCTCTGAAGGTACGATCTCTGCCTTCCCGGTGGGCCTAGAGAGCAAATCAAGTGCACTATAGGGCTATATCGGATGGCTCAAATGATCGTGTCTGCAGTAAGGTAGCAGTCATAAAAGAAAGCTATAGCAAAGTTAATACTGGGAGAATTAAAACCATGACTAGAGAGAGACTGTCAACTAAAAGAGCAAAGAGGTGCTGCTTTTGTAGGATTGAGTTCATGTTTAAATTCTTACTCAACACTGTCAACATTTTATGAACCGTAAAATGTGCCTTCTTCCAATTTCCACTCAGCGCTACAACAAGCACTGCAGCAGTAATGAATGATTAGGAAAGTGTATCTATAGACTTGCGCTGTTATTATTAGTGGCTTGGGTCTTTTTTAATATCGAGGAATATTTTACTTTCTCTGAGTTCATAGGAGTAACAACATGAATTTGTGCAGCATAAATAATGCAGTGCGACTCAAGTTCGCAATCAGCTGGCGACTGGAACGAGCTGCAAAAAACACTCAAACTGGGCCGTTTTTATCTCCATCTCTTCATTCAAAGACTCAATCATAGACACGCTTACTGACAGTTGTGGCTGCTTCGCGTGATGTATTGTTGTCTCTACCTTTTTGCCCTTTGTGCTGTTGTCTGTGGCCAATAATGATTGTACCATGTTTTGTGCTGCTGCCATGTTGTGTTGCTACCATGTTGTGTTGCTACCATGTTGTTGTCACGTTGTGTTGCTACGTTTTCATGCGTTGCTGCAATGCTATGTTGTTGTCTTAGGTCTCTCTTTTTGTAGTATTGTGGTGTCTCTCTTATCGTGATGTGTGTTTTATCCTATATTTTATTTATTTATTTGAATCCCAGCCCCATCCCCGCAGGAGGCCTTTTGCCTTTTGGTAGGCGTTCATTATAAATAAGAATTTGTTCTTAACTGGCTTGCCTAGTAAATAAAAATCAGCTGAAGGACGGTGTCCATTTTTGGTCAGTGTGTCAGTGGGGGAACGGGAGAGCGGAGGGATGTTGAGAGGTGGACCCTCAGTCTGCTGCTCTCTCCATTTGCTGAGACTGACCACAGATGCAGGCACCATCATCCCAGTAAAATACAACTATTTAAATGTATGACGACGCAGCGGTGCTTCACAAGTAATACAACAACAGATCTATTACCAGTTTGATCATATAGCCTACCTTAATGTTTTAAATATAATTAATAACAAATGTCCAGAACATCAGTACACTGGCAGGGCAATTCAAGCAAAGCCAATATGCAGTGATAATGTATTGGGCCTATAGCTTACTGCTCAGACCTCACTGCTACAGTACTGTTTTTAATTGGTTAATGTTGCATAGGCTTACGTTTTTTAAAGTAATGTTTAAAAAATCTAGGCTTACATTTTGACTCAGAAACGGTTGGTGTCCACTGTTCTGGAGTTTTCCCTGTTAACACTATCAACGTTTCCCTTTACTGTGGCAATTGTGATCTTTTCAACGCAATATTAGACACTTTCAATACAGCATATCGAAACAAAACGAGCTATGCTAGAGATAGTTTTTTAGGCAGAACGCATCATAGTAGGATTTTATTGCATTGACATGCACGACTCAGCAGATACTCCACAGACCGCTGCAATTTAACCAATCAGAGCTGCAGTAGGCCTATATGCAAATAATAATTTCCGTACATGGATCTGCGCTATTTACAGAACTTGTACGCCGTCCAGCTGGTGGCGGTAATGCACCATTAACATTGGATGCCAACCGCCGTTAAACCACATCGAAGAAGAAGACTTTCAACTGGCGGGGAGTAGATGTGCTCGTTTTGAGATCAGAGCGAGAGCTGCATGTAGCCACATGTGCACATTTTGGTCAAGTTATTTGCTAGTTAGTGAGTTATTAGCCCAGTTATAGCTACTTTGTATTCAGCCATAGAGGAGTGAATGCTTCCTACTAGAGCACAACACATGTACATTTCTAGACATCTTTGAAAAGCAAGTCAGGTAAAGGGCTTTGTTTTGTCTTAAAGGGGCAGTGTTGTATTTTGAGACGGGTTTGAATAAGCTAAGTAGCCAAAAGGCAAAGGGTAACAATTTGTCTGATTCTCTGTAGTAATGGTACGGGAATAATAATGCATTTGATTATTTTTGTGTTTTTTTTTGTTTTTTTTTTGCATCAAACAACACTATATTTTCAGTGACCTTGTCTGAAGACAAGCCCTGCATGTTTTTTTTTCATTCAATGTAGGCCTATATTGATCACCACACGTTGGCTGCTACTGTAGGCTGAATGATAGAACAGCTATTTCCATGTTAAAATGTAATGGGATGCATTTTCTCCATTGATTGTGATGGTAGGCCACTCTGGTAGGCCTACATTATAATCAAATAGCCACTGTAGTCTACTTGGCCACTGTTAAAACTGTAACTTAAAACGGGTACAGTCTCAGTGTTCACAGTAAACGCTCCCTGGAAGTTGCACAGAATTTCACAAAGTTCAAGTTTGTGCTCGGCAGACCTGAAATTTGCTCAGTGATGGATTTTTTTTTTTAGGGAAAATTGGTGTGGTGTATACCTGTGTATAGCCTCCACTACATAACTGACCCTTGTGTTTAGCAAGAAATGCACTCTCCTACATGAGTGCGCTGGTATTATGGTTGCTGTCCTTTCAGAATCACAAACCTGTCACATACTGAAGACCTATAGGTTCACCACTGTACTAACACGGAAGACCTATAGGTTCACCACTGTACTAACCTGTCACACTGAAGACCTATAGGTTCACCACTGTACTAACCTGTCACACACTGAAGACCTATAGGTTCACCACTGTACTAACCTGTCACACACTGAAGACCTATAGGTTCAACACAGTACTAACCTGTCACACTGAAGACCTATAGGTTCACCACTGTACTAACAATAATAATATATGCCATTTAGCAGACGCTTTTATCCAAAGCGACTTACAGTCATGTGTGCATACATTCTACGTATGGGTGGTCCCGGGAATCGAACCCACTACCCTGGCGTTACAAGCACCATGCTCTACCAACTGAGCTACAGAAGGACCACAGAAGACCTATAGGTTCACCACTGTCACACACTGAAGACCTATAGGTTCACCACTGTCACACACTGAAGACCTATAGGTTCACCACTCCTGTCACACTGAATGTCTGAACACACTGAAGACCTATAGGTTCACCACTAGGTTCACCACTGTACTAACCTGTCACACACTGAAGACCTATAGGTTCACCACTGTACTAACCTGTCACACACTGAAGGTCTATAGGTTCACCACTGTCACACACTGAAGGTCTATAGGTTCACCACTGTACTGACCTGTCACACACTGAAGACCTATAGGTTCACCACTGTACTAACCTGTCACACTGAATGTCTATAGGTTCACCACTGTCACACACTGAAGACCTATAGGTTCACCACTGTACTAACCTGTCACACACTGAAGACCTATAGGTTCACCACTGTACTAACCTGTCACACACTGAAGGTCTATAGGTTCACCACTGTCACACACTGAAGGTCTATAGGTTCACCACTGTACTGACCTGTCACACACTGAAGACCTATAGGTTCACCACTGTACTAACCTGTCACACACTGAAGACCTATAGGTTCACCACTGTCACACACTGAAGGTCTATAGGTTCACCACTGTACTAACCTGTCACACTGAAGACGTATAGGTTCACCACTGTACTAACCTGTCACACACTGAAGACCTATAGGTTCACCACTGTACTAACCTGTCACACTGAAGGTCTATAGGTTCACCACTGTCACACACTGAAGACCTATAGGTTCACCACTATACTAACCTGTCACACACTGAAGGTCTAAAGGTTCACCACTGTCCTAACCTGTCACACTGAAGATCTATAGGTTCACCACTGTACTAACCTGTCACACACTGAAGACCTATAGGTTCTCCACTGTACTAACCTGTCACACTGAAGGTCTATAGGTTCACCACTGTCACACACTGAAGACCTATAGGTTCACCACTGTACTAACCTGTCACACACTGAAGACCTATAGGTTCACCACTGTCACACACTGAAGGTCTATAGGTTCACCACTGTCACACACTGAAGACCTATAGGTTCTCCACTGTACTGACCTGTCACACACTGAAGAGCTATAGGTTCACCACTGTCACACACTGAAGGTCTATAGGTTCACCACTGTACTAACCTGTCACACTGAAGACTTATAGGTTCACCACTGTACTAACCTGTCACACACTGAAGACCTATAGGTTCACCACTGTACTAACCTGTCACACTGAAGGTCTATAGGTTCACCACTGTCACACACTGAAGACCTATAGGTTCACCACTATACTAACCTGTCACACACTGAAGACCTATAGGTTCACCACTGTACTAACCTGTCACACACTGAAGACCTATAGGTTCTCCACTGTACTAACCTGTCACACACTGAAGGTCTATAGGTTCACCACTGTCACACACTGAAGACCTATAGGTTCACCACTGTACTAACCTGTCACACACTGAAGGTCTATAGGTTCACCACTATACTAACCTGTCACACACTGAAGGTTTATAGGTTCACCACTGTATTAACCTGTCACACACTGAAGACCTATAGGTTCACCACTGTACTAACCTGTCACACTGAAGGTCTATAGGTTCACCACTGTACTAACCTGTCACACACTGAAGACCTATAGGTTCTCCACTGTACTAACCTGTCACACTGAAGGTCTATAGGTTCACCACTGTCACACACTGAAGACCTATAGGTTCACCACTGTACTAACCTGTCACACTGAAGGTCTATAGGTTCACCACTGTCACACACTGAAGGTCTATAGGTTCACCACTGTACTAACCTGTCACACACTGAAGACTTATAGGTTCACCACTGTACTAACCTGTCACACACTGAAGACTTATAGGTTCACCACTGTACTAACCTGTCACACACTGAATACCTATAGGTTCACCACTGTACTAACTTGTCACACTGAAGGTCTATAGGTTCACCACTGTACTAACATGTCTATAATATATATAAAGACTGTTACAACTTCCCCCGGTCTCCCCTAACTAAAAGTGAGTGTGCAACTTTCCAACAATTTCCCCTAACAGTGAATTAAGGAAATTCTTACAAAGTTTTGGGATATTTTTCAACGAAAGTAAAGGACAGTTATGTTATAAGTAAAGTAGGAAGCTCAGTTTTCAATAGGTGACGAGAAATTCATGTTTCAGGGAAGGAGTGTATATGCAGTTGAAGTCGGAAGTTTACATACACCTTAGCCAAATACATTTAAATGCAGTTTTCACAGTTCCTGACATTTAATCCTTGTAAAAATTCACTGTCTTGGGTCAGTTAGGATCACCACTTTATTTTAAGAATGTGAAATGTCAGAATATTAGTAGAGCATGATTTATTTCAGATTTTATTTCTATCATCACATTCTCAGTGGGTCAGAAGTTTACATACACTCAATTAGTATTTGGTAGCAATGCCTTTAAATTGTTTAACTTGGGTCAAATGTTTCGGGTCGCCTTCCACGAGCTTCCCAAAATAAGTTTGGTTAAATTTCGGCCCATTCCTCCTGACAGAGCTGGTGTAACGAGTCAAGTTTGTAGGCCTCCTTGCTCGCACACGCTTTTTCAGTTCTGCCCACAATTTTTTTTTATAGGATTGAAGTCAGAGCTTTGTGATGGCCACTCCAATATCTTGACTTTGTTGTCCTTAAGCCATTTTGCAGAACTTTGGAAGTATGCTTGGGGTCATTGTTCATTTGGAAGACCCATTTCCGACCAAGCTTTAACTTCCTGACTGATGTCTTGAGATGTTGCTTCAATGTATCCACATAATTGTCTTACCTCATGATGCCATCTATTTTGTGAAGTGCACCAGTCTCTCCTGCAGCAAAGCACCACCACAAAATGATGCTACCACCACTGTGCTTCACGGTTGGGATGTTGTTCTTCGGCTTGCAAGCCTCCCCCTTTTTCCTCCAAACATAATGATGGTCCGTTCTATTTTTGTTTCCTCAGACCAGAGGACATTTCTCCAAAAAGTTCAATCTTTGTCCCCATGTGCAGTTGCAAACCGTAGTCTGTTTTTTTAATGGAAGTTTTGGAGCAGTGGCTTCTTCCGTGCTGAGCGGCCTTTCAAGTTTTGTTGATATAGGACTCGTTTTACTGTCGATTTAGATACTTTTGTACCTGTTTCCTCCAGCATCTTCACAAGGTCCTTTGCTGTTGTTCTGGGATTGATTTTCACTTTTCGCACCAAAGTATGTTAATCTCTAAGAGACAACGCGTCTCCTTCCTGAGCGGTATGATGGTTGCTTGGTCCCATGGTGTTTATACTTGCGTACTGTTGTTTGTACAGATGAATGTGGTACCAGCCAACAAGTGCTCAGCATATGTGGGAACTCCTTTAAGACTGTTGGAAAAGCATTCCTGGTGACTACCTCATGAAGCTGGTTGAGAGATTGCCAAGCGTGTGCAAAGCTGTCAAGGCAAAGGGTGGCTACTTTGAAGAATCTAAAATCAATTTTGATTTGTTCAACACTTTGATTCCACAATGATTCCATATGTGTTATTTCATAGTTGTGATGTCTTAACTATTATTTTACAATGTAGAAAATAGTAAAAATAAATAAAAACCCTTGAATGAGATGTCAATTTTTCACTGGGATTGTACGTATGTACAGTGGGGCAAAAAAGTATTTAGTCAGCCACCAATTGTGCAAGTTCTCCCACTTAAAAAGATGAGGCCTGTAATTTTCATCATAGGTACACTTCAACTATGACAGACAAAATGAGAAAAAAAATCCAGAAAATCACATTGTAGGATTTTGAATGAATTTATTTGCAAATTATGGTGGAAAATCAGCATTTGGTCAATAACAAAAGTTTCTCAATACTTTGTTATATACCCTTTTTTGGCAATGACAGATGTCAAACATTTTCTGTAAGTCTTCACAAGTTTTTCACACACTGCTGCTGGTCCTGGTCCCTTTGCAGAAAAACAGCCCCAAAGCATGATGTTTCTACCCCCATGCTTCACAGTAGGTATGGTGTTCTTTGGATGCAACTCAGAATTCTTTGTCCTCCAAACACGACGAGTTGAGTTTTTACCAAAAAGTTACATTTTGGTTTCATCTGACCATATGACATTCTCCCAATCTTCTTCTGGATCATCCAAATGCTCTCTAGCAAACTTCAGACGGGCCTGGACATGTACTGGCTTAAGCAGGGGGACACGTCTGGCACTGCAGGACTTGAGTCCCTGGCGGCATATGTGTTACTGATGGTAGGCTTTGTTACTTTGGTCCTAGCTCTCTGCAGGTCATTCACTAGGTCCCCCCGTGTGGTTCTGGGATTTTTGCTCACCGTTCTTGTGATCATTTTGACCCCACGGGGTGAGATCTTGTGTGGAGCCCCAGATCGAGGGAGATTACCAGTGGTCTTGTATGTCTTCCATTTCCTAGTAATTGCTCCCACAGTTGATTTCTTCAAACCAAGCTGCTTACCTATTGCAGATTCAGTCTTCCCAGCCTGGTGCAGGTCTACAATGTTGTTTCTGGTGTCCTTTGACAGCTCTTTGGTCTTGGCCATAGTGGAGTTTGGAGTGTGACTGTTTGAGGTTGTGGACAGGTGTCTTTTATACTGATAACAAGTTCAAACAGGTGCCATTAATACAGGTAACGAGTGGAGGACAGAGGAGCCTCTTAAAGAAGAAGTTACAGGTCTGTGAGAGCCAGAAATCTTGCTTGTTTGTAGGTGACCAAATACTTATTTTCCACCATAATTTGCAAATAAATTCATAAAAAATCCTACAATGTGATTTTCTGGATTTTTTTCCCCCCTCGTTTTGTCTGTCACAGTTGAAGTGTAACTGTAACGGATGTGAAACGGCTAGCTTAGTTAGCGGTGCGCGCTAAATAGCGTTTCAATCAGTGACGTCACTTGCTCTGAGACCTTGAAGTAGTGGTTCCCCTTGCTCTGCAAGGGCCGTGGCTTTTGTGGAGCGATGGGTAACGATGCTTCGTGGGTGTCAGTTGTTGATGTGTGCAGAGGGTCCCTGGTTTGCGCCCGGGTATGGGCGAGGGGACGGTTTAAAGTTCAACTGTTACATAACTATGATAAATTACAGGCCTCTCTCATCTGTAAGTGGGACTTGCACAATTGGTGGCTGACTAAATACTTTTTTGCCCCACTGTATGCATATATGTACATACAGTGTCCTTCTGTAGCTCAGTTGGTAGAGCATGGCGCTTGTAACGCCAGGGTAGTGGGTTCGATCCCCAGGACCACCCATACGTAGAATGTATGCACACATGACTGTAAGTCGCTTTGGATAAAAGCGTCTGCTAAATGGCATATATTATTATTATTATATATGTATGTCTATGCCATTCATTCATACAAGGATACACTTTCATGCTCGGGTTAGGACCTCCATATTGTAGCTTATAGAGACCACAATCTACTTTAGTTAAGATACAAACATCATGAAGCATATAACACAATCAATTAATTTGACTTCATGAAAATATGTTTTTTGGACCTAACTTGCATGCCACTTTTTCCATGTGGTTCTTTCTCCATTAAATTATGACCTCTTCCTGAATATTTGGTCACATTATTAATTTTTGTATGGTTTCCTAGAAACAAGAGGTTGCTCAACTAACCCTTTGGCTCAATTTACCCCACTCTCCCATTGAAGAACTATAAATCAAACACTTAATCCAGATGTAGCCTGTTGTAAAAAAGGCAATAGGGTCAATATAGTAAGGATTTTTTGAAATACGCTTAAATAGGTGCCTAAAAATGTTGCCTTTTCTCAAGAGATATTTTGCATTCTGCATTTTAGTGTAGCTCAAAGTAATATTCTTTGGAATAATTTCCTATTATTGCCAAAATCTGTTGCCCAATCATTTTACTGACTCTGGTCCTTTAAATGTGATTCAGAATAGACTACACTATTTTCTTCATAGGGTGTTTTTCTCGTTGTGAGTACTAATACACTGAAGTACATTTCCGTACAATGTTAGTTACTATAATAAAACGTTTTATTAGTATATTGTAAATAGTTGATATGACTTAGTGTCCCTCTGTAGAAATAGATTGACGGAAGTGATCCTAAACTATGATTGGATGAGCCCTATCCACGTCACGTGTTGGCGGAAGTAGCAAGAGCATCGTTTGCCAGATGTTTTGCAACATGGCTGTATTGCTTAGAAGCTCTTCCAATTGAAAAACACTATCAACGTGAGTAGCTTGTTGTACTGTTGTTTAACAAACTGCTAAACATATTTTTATCGTCAATGCAACACTAACCAATGTTTTCATAATGTAGCTATAGGCCTAGCTAGCTACGCCGAGGGAGACAAATCACTCTGGTGACACTCGCGCCAGATTTGAATGAATGATGCTATCCGGCCGTTAGCTTAAATCAATACAAATTGTAATTTATATGGATAGTTGCGGGACGAAGCTACCCGACCGTAGCAAAGGTTGGGCCAGGGGTATTTTGCAAGCGAAGGGCAACGTGTTCAACTACTAGTTATTTAACTGCAGGCCTCTGCAACCAATACTGTTATAATCATAGCTATTACACTAGAGACACGACGAACTTTTTCCACGAGAATGACAGAGCGTTCCATTTCCATCATAACGGTCGTGCTATCAGAGATCCTTAGTACGTCCCTAACCCTCATTGAAGTAAAAAAAAAATGGTTAGGCAAGGTTTAAGGTTAGTGCATATGGACATCTCAAGTATCCCGTATTGGGTACTAACGTTAGCTTGGAACTACCCTCTCCGAACTGGGGTGTCATCTTTTCGCCGATTCTGTTGCAAAACGTTTTGGAAAATAAACCATTCACTCCAAAAGTAAAACGAGAGTTTATATGGGACAAAATCAGGTAGGTCCCTCCCCGTTTCGTTCTGTTTGCAGTTTGATACTTAAACGGTAATTGGTTTCTGTAATCAATACACGCACACCTGATGCTCTCCTGAAAATAAGTAGTCCTAGTGTGTGGTGTTATGTTGTATAGTGTACATGCTGATCATTGCTCCCCATATTGCTACCAAGTTCCCCAGTTATCTGTGTAACTCAAGTTTATTATGTATCTACAGTTTGTACATGTATTTTGTTTTCGAGTGTGTTTGTTTCCGTTTCTCGGGCTCTAACGTACTATGAGGCGCAGACGTGTGCGTGGTTTTGAGTGGTCAATGTATATCTACCTGCCTCTACCAGTGTCCTGTAAGGGCTGATGGGGAGAGTGTGTGGGTACTTATTAAATACAGCCATCTCAGTAGGCCTAGTACTTATTAAATACAGCCATCTCAGTAGGCCTATGACTACCAGTAGGCCAAGGGCAGGAGTAGAGGCTATTTAGAAAATCTGGTTAAATGTGTATTAGCCTACATACAGTCCCAGTCAAAAGTGTGGACACACCTACTCATCTAAGGGTTTTTCTTTATTTTACTATTTTCTACATTGTAGAATAATAGTGAAGATATCAAAACTATGAATGCACCAATTTGTAAGTCGCTCTGGATAAGAGCGTCTGCTAAATGACTTAAATGTAAATGTAAATGTATGAAATAACACACATGGAATCATGTAGAAACCAAAAAAAAGTGTTAAACAAATCAAGATATATTTGAGATTCTTCAATGTAGCCACCCTTTGCCTTGATGACAGCTTTGCACACTCTTGGTAGTCTCTCAACCAGCTTCATGAGGTAGTCACCTGGAATGCATTTCAATTAATAGGTGTGCCTTGGAAAAAGTTAATTTGGGGATTGTCTTTCCTTAATGCGTTTGAGCTGTTTTGGGACAAGGTAGGGGTGGTATACAGAAGATAGGCCTGTTTGGTAAAAGACGAAGTCCATATTATGGCAAGAACAGCTCAAATAATCAAAGCAAAACGGCAGTCCATCGTTACTTTAAGACATGAAGGTCAGTCAATCCGGGAAATTTAAAGAACTTTTAACGTTTCTTCAAGTGCCGTCACAAAAATCATCAAGCGCTATGATGAAACTGGCTCTCATGAGGACCGCCACAGGAAAGGAAGACCCAGAGTTACCTCTGCTGCAGAGGATAAGTTCATTAGAGTTACCAGCCTCAGAATTTGCAGCCCAAATAAATGCTTCTCAGAGTTCAAGTAACAGACACATCTCAACATCGACTGTTCAGAGGACTGCATGAATCAGACCTTCATGGTCAAATTGCTGCAAAGAAACCACTACTAAAGGACACCAATAATAAGAAGAGACTTTCTTGGGCCTAGAAACACGAGCTATGGACATTAGACTGGTGGAGATCTGTGATTTTTGGTTCCAACCGCCCTGTCTTTGTGAGACGCAAAGTAGGTGAACGGATGATCTCCGCATGTGTGGTTCCCACCATGAAGCATGGAGGAGGAGGTGTGATGGTGTGGGGGTGCTTTGCTGGTGACACTGTCTGTGATTTTTATTTAGATTTCAAGGCACACTTAACCAGCATGGCTACCACAGCATTCTGCAGCGATACGCCACCCCATTTGGCTTGCATTTAGTGGGACTATCATATGTTTTTCAGCAGGACAATTACCCAACACACCTCAAGGCTGCGTAAGGGCTATTTGACCAAGGAGGAGAGTGATGGAGTGCTGCATCAGATGACCTGGGCTCTACAATCACCCAACCTCATCCCAATTGAGATGTTTTGGGATGAGTTGGACTGCAGAGTGAAGGAAATACAGCCAACAAGTGCTCATTATATGTCAGAACTCATTCAAGACTGTTGAAAAATAATTCCAGGTGAAGCTGGTTGAGAGATTGCGAAGAGTGTGCAAAGCAGTCATCAAGGCAAAGGGTAGCTACTTTGAAAAATCTAAAATATATTTTGATTAACACTTTTTTTTGCTTGCTACATGATTCCATATGTGTTATTTCATAGTTTTGATGTCTTCAATGTTATTCTACAATGTAGATAATAGTAAAAATAAAGAACCCTTGAATGAGTAGGTGTTTCAACTTTGACTGGTACTGTATATGACACAGCAGTATTGATAGTGTTGGCTTAGGCTATTACGCCTTTGTTTGATTTGACAGTAAGAGTGGGTTTGGTAATGGTTAAAAATGAAATGTTGATTATATCTCTCACCAGATGCAACGTCGAACTCGCACAGTTAAAGTCTACACGGAAAAGACAACGGATGGAGATTCCGATGAATTGTGAGTTATTTTTAACATAAGTCAGGAATCGTGTATGGAATTCATTTGATAGAAATTGTGTTGTTTTGTGTGTATTCTAAAGCTTCCATATTCACAGTTTCCCTTTTGATCAGTTTTCCATAACACAAGCCTCTTTTCCCTTAGTAGTCCACACACTCAGTCAGCGAGTGAAGATGAGATTGAAGAATGGCAGCCAGAATCAAAGGCCCCCAAGAGGCAGCAGAAAGCTCAGCCAAGCGAGAAGAAACCAGCGGTGAAGAGGCAGGCTAAACCTAAAGAGCCCAAGGAATCCAAACCCAAAGCCCCACGCAAACCAGTGGAGAGAAAGCCCCGAGCTCCCAGAGCCCCTAAAGAACCCAAACCCCCTAAAGCTCCCAGAGCAACAAAAGGAGGTAAAAAGCAGCAAGCTCTGTTAAAGGAAGAGGCTGGAGGAGCCATCTGTGATGCAGCGGAGTCACAGCAGTCAGCCAGGGTCAAGGAGGAGGTAAGAGTCATGGAAACTCTCCCTGTTTAGTAAGCTTTTATTATGCTAGTAACAATATTGTGTTCATTTGGTTAGACATTACTTGCTTTGCAATTGCATTAATGGAGTTGAGTGATTTTTGTTATTACAGTGGAATAGGGACTTAGTGGTACAGTGTAATACGAACTGCTCAACATGATTTCTATGAAATTACTACACATTTTGCTGTACATAATGGTAGACACTTCACTGACTGACTTCACCGCTTGTTATATCAGGTAAGTGTTTATATACTCCTCCAATGGATGTCTTTCAGAGACTGTCCTTCATTGTGCCTGATGGATCCTGCAACGACAACATGTCCAGAGCAGAGGGCGGGTGGTCCGAGGGGCCGTCCTCCAGCCATCAGCCTTATGGGGGGAAGAAGGAAGAGCCTGAGGAGGACTTCACGTTTGATGAGCCTTCTCTGAAGAGACAGAAGACCAGCAGTGCCCCTCAGGGCAGGCCCACCAGACTGCCCACTTCAGGAAGAGCCTTGGGAGAAGACCTGAACATGAACTGGGACCTTATTCAAGTAAGTCCTTTGAGTAATTCAACAACAAACCATCATTTTCAGCTCTAACCTAAATAAACTGAACAGTTGCTATACTGTTGTGCCAAACCACCAAATATGTAAATAGCTGGTCTGGCTGAATGGCACCCTAAAATTGTCTGCAAAATAGTTGACCATTGCAATCAATGTATGTTTCCTCATTAATGTAGTATTATTCACATGGTACTTTGATTCTTCTGTGATGCAGCATTCTCCTCTGTGTGTTGTCAGTTGCTGTCTGAGAGGACAGGAGTGGAGCAGTGGGTGTGTTTGAACATTTCCCAGCTCTTCAGAGAGGAGAACACCATTCCCTTTATAGTGCGCTACAGGAAAGAGATGATCAACCACTTGGACGCAGATGCTGTGAGGGACGTGCAGCTGGTGCTGGAGGAGATCTAGTGAGGAACTTATTAGTGGGGTGCTATACCAGTTTATTAGACTGGAATAGAAAATACTATTTAACTTGTTTATTTGACTTCACCATAAGTAACTTAAGATAATCAAACAAATATTTCATAGTAGCCAGTGGTGTAAAGTACTTAAGTAAAAATACTTGAAAGCACTACTCTAAGTCGTTTTTGGTTTTTATTTATTTCACCTTTATTTAACCAGGTAGGCAAGTTGAGAACAAGTTCTCATTTACAATTGCGACCTGGCCAAGATAAAGCAAAGCAGTTCGACAGATACAACGACACAGAGTTACACATGGAGTAAAACAAACATACAGTCAATAATACAGTATTAACAAGTCTATATACAATGTGAGCAAATTAGGTGAGAAGGGAGGTAAAGGCAAAAAAGGCCATGGTGGCAAAGTAAATACAATATAGCAAGTAAAACACTGGAATGGTAGTTTTGCAATGGAAGAATGTGCAAAGTAGAAATAAATAATGGGGTGCAAAGGAGCAAAATAAATAAATAAATTAAATACAGTTGGGAAAGAGGTAGTTGTTTGGGCTAAATTATAGGTGGGCTATGTACAGGTGCAGTAATCTGTAAGATGCTCTGACAGTTGGTGCTTAAAGCTAGTGAGGGAGATAAGTGTTTCCAGTTTCAGAGATTTTTGTAGTTCGTTCCAGTCATTGGCAGCAGAGAACTGGAAGGAGAGGCGGCCAAAGAAAGAATTGGTTTTGGGGGTGACTAGAGAGATATACCTGCTGGAGCGTGTGCTACAGGTGGGAGATGCTATGGTGACCAGCGAGCTGAGATAAGGGGGGACTTTACCTAGCAGGGTCTTGTAGATGACATGGAGCCAGTGGGTTTGGCGACGAGTATGAAGCGAGGGCCAGCCAACGAGAGCATACAGGTCGCAATGGTGGGTAGTATATGGGGCTTTGGTAACAAAACGGATTGCACTGTGATAGACTGCATCCAATTTGTTGAGTAGGGTATTGGAGGCCATTTTGTAAATGACATCGCCAAAGTCGAGGATTGGTAGGATGGTCAGTTATACAAGGGTATGTTTGGCAGCATGAGTGAAGGATGCTTTGTTGCGAAATAGGAAGCCAATTCTAGATTTAACTTTGGATTGGAGATGTTTGATATGGGTCTAGAAGGAGAGTTTACAGTCTAACCAGACACCTAAGTATTTGTATTATTTGTAGTTGTCCACGTATTCTAAGTCAGAGCCGTCCAGAGGGTTATCTGTACTACTTTTACTTCACTACATTCCTAAAGAAAATATTGTACTTTTTACTCCATACATTTTCCTTGACATCCAAAAGTACTCATTACATTTTGAATGTATAGCAGAACAGGAAAATGGTGTCATTCACACACTTATCATGAGAACATCCCTGGTTATTCTTACGGCCTGTGATATGGTGGACTCACTAAACACATGCTTTGTTTGTAAATGATGGTCAGAGCATGCACCTGGCTGTCTGTAAATTTAAGAAACAAGAAAATGGTGCGGCCTGGTTTGCTTTATATAAGGAATTTGAAAAGATTTGTACTTTTACGTTTGATACTTAAGTATATTTTAGCAATTACATTTACTTTTGATACGCAAGTATATTTAAAACCAAATACTTTTAGAATTTTACTGAAGTACTATTCGGTGACTCACTTTTACTTGAGTCATTTTATATTAAATGTACTTTTACTCAAGTATGACAGTTGGGTACTTTTTCCACCTCTGATACCCTGCATACTGTATATTTGTATGTCTGCATAGATAACTGTTACAACCAGTCAGTGCAATAACAGATCATCTCGGTTAGATGGCGCCAATCCGTCAAGTTGGGTATTATTATAGTTGCCAATTTTTTTTGTTGTGTGTATTTCATCTGTATTTGTGTGTATGTGTGTCCATGCATGTTTTCATCTGTGTGATCCTGTGATCTTTCTAGTGCACTGGCGAAGAAGACGCAGACTATCAGTCAGACTCTTAAGAAGGAGGGAGTCCTGACTGCTGAGCTGGAACAGGCTCTGAGGAACTGCAGGACTGCTGATGAACTGGACCACATGGTGAGTCAGAGCAGTCTACTTAGGGTTGCAAAGGGATGGAATGTTACCGGTAGTTTTTATTTTTTTATATTTACCAGTAAACTACTGGAATTCTGGAAACTTTCAAGGATTTTTGGGGAGTTTCCATATTTGATTTATTTAGCTGTAAAGCATTATCCTAAATATAACCCATGAACTTCATGAATACTGTTAATGTTTAATATTTTTCCATAGTTTATCAAAATTACCTATTAATTACCAACATTTCAAAAAATTCCAACTTTGGTAAATTACAGGGAGTTTTTCACCTCAGAACTGGACAGTTGCATGTATGTGATCTGGACCTGAACTGGAACATGTGATGACTGACTCACTGCCTGATGGAATATCCTCTCTCTGATGTGTGCTTGTACCCCTGCAGTATGCACCCTACAAGAAAGGCAGCAAGCTGAGCAAGGCCCGTCGTGCCAAGCAGCTGGGCCTGGAGTCTGCTGCCCAGGCCCTGCTACAGAGTCCTCACACTCTGGACCTGAGAGCCTGGGTCAAACCTGGGACTGAAGGTACACACATTATACTGCCAATGGTACTGAATTCCCTGTTGGAAGATTCCCGGATTTCCTGCTTATCTACTTCTAATTGTAGGAATCTTCCAATCAGGATTTCAGGAAAACCAGGACATTTGGGGAAATTATTTTGCAACCCTAGCCCTGTGTCTCTCACCTCACATTAGCCAGCTGGGCTAATCTGCAGCAACTCCAGTTCTTTGCCACTATTAGTTACCATGATTTTAAAGAATTGGTCACAAGAGGGCAGCGAAGGTCTATGAAAGGGGACCACAATGGGGATGCTTTGGCTCAATATCATTTCTCCCAACCCCCCTCCGTAAGATACGGTTGATTGCACTTCCAGTGAAATTGAATGTATGGTAATTCAGTATAATGCCATTGCTTTCATATGCAGATGAAAATACATTTCCATTAGACCTATAATACTGGAGATGCGCTCTCAGAATTCAGCACATAACGATGTTGATCTTTGGACACCGGGTTTGCTTTGAGTAACACAGTCAAACCTTTTACATACTGTACAGGGGAAGTATTGATGTTAGTTTCTGTAGAATAACATTTTACTGCTCAAATCTCCCAGTATGCTGTCCCACTGATACCATAGTGTTAGTGCTACAACTAGTTTATTACTGTGTTCATATCCTAATGTGAATTATATATACATCATTTCTGCATGTGTCTGCCCCACAGGTTTGTCCACCTTGGAGGAGGTGTCGACCGGAGTGGTGCAGATTTTGGCTGATATGATTGCTAAAGACGGAGAGACCCTGACCCATATAAGATCGCTGTAAGAACTTTCTCCTTCTCTCCCTCTTTGCCTTCCACACTATGTACAGAACTGTGTTCCCCACTCCATCTGTTCCCCGTCTCCAATCATTGTTTCAGCTAAACCTGCGATCTAGCTGGTAATAAGTACTCTGTGACACTTCTTGGCATCTGTGTGTGTGCATAGATATTTCAAACTTTTGAACGTTATTTACAGTGTTACGGTTATCTCTCTCTCTCTCTGTCTCTCTCTCTCAATTTCAATTCAATTCAAGGGCTTTATTGGCATGGGAAACGTGTTAACATTGCCAAAGCAAGTGAGGTAGACAACATACAAAGTGAATATATAAAGTGAAAAACAACAAAAATTAACAGTAAACATTACACATACAGAAGTTTAAAAACAGTAAAGACATTACAAATGTCATAATATATATATATATATATATGAATAGTTAAATGACACAAGATAAAATGAATAAGCATAAATATGGGTTGTATTTACAATGGTGTTTGTTCTTCACTGGTTGCCCTTTTCTCGTGGCAACAGGTCACAAATCTTGCTGCTGTGATGGCACACTGTGGAATTTCACCCAAAAGATATGGGAGTTTTTCAAAATTGGATTTGTTTTCGAATTCTTTGTGGATCTGTGTAATCTGAGGGAAATATGTCTCTCTAATATGGTCATACATTGGGCAGGAGGTTAGGAAGTGCAGCTCAGTTTCCACCTCATTTTGTGGGCAGTGAGCACATAGCCTGTCTTCTCTTGAGAGCCATGTCTGCCTACGGCGGCCTTTCTCAATAGCAAGGCTATGCTCACTGAGTCTGTACATAGTCAAAGCTTTCCTTAATTTTGGGTCAGTCACAGTGGTCAGGTATTCTGCCGCTGTGTACTCTCTGTGTAGGGCCAAATAGCATTCTAGTTTGCTCTGTTTTTTTGTTAATTCTTTCCAATGTGTTAAGTAATTATCTTTTTGTTTTCTCATGATTTGGTTGGGTCTAATTGTGCTGTTGTCCTGGGGCTCTGTAGGGTGTGTTTGTGAACAGAGCCCCAGGACCAGCTTGCTTAGGGACTCTTCTCCAGGTTCATCTCTCTGTAGGTGATGGCTTTGTTATGGAAGGTTTGTGAATCGCTTCCTTTTAGGTGGTTGTAGAATTTAACGGCTCTTTTCTGGATTTTGATAATTAGTGGGTATCGGCCTAATTCTGCTCTGCATGCATTATTTGGTGTTTTACGTTGTACACGGAGGATATTTTTGCAGAATTCTGCGTGCA
This sequence comes from Oncorhynchus gorbuscha, assembly GCF_021184085.1. Classification (NCBI taxonomy): domain Eukaryota; kingdom Metazoa; phylum Chordata; class Actinopteri; order Salmoniformes; family Salmonidae; genus Oncorhynchus; species Oncorhynchus gorbuscha. The sequence goes on along the minus strand of NC_060179.1, from coordinate 69,159,049 downwards.
GAGTCTCAATTTGGTGTTTGTCCCATTTTGTGAAGTCTTGGTTGGTGAGCGGACCCCAGACCTCACAACCATAAAGGGCAATGGGCTCTATGACTGATTCAAGTATTTTTAGCCAAATCCTAATTGGTATGTTGAAATTTGTTTCTTTTGATGGCATAGAATGCCCTTCTTGCCTTGTCTCTCAGATCGTTCACAGCTTTGTGGAAGTTACCTGTGGCGCTGATGTTTAGGCCAAGGTATGTATAGTTTTTTGTGTGCTCTAGGGCAACAGTGTCTAGATGGAATTTGTATTTGTGGTCCTGGTGACTGGACCTTTTTTGGAACACCATTATTTTGGTCTTACTGAGATTTACTGTCGGGGCCCAGGTCTGACAGAATCTGTGCATAAGATCTAGGTGCTGCTGTAGGCCCTCCTTGGTTGGTGACAGAAGCACCAGATCATCAGCAAACAGCAGACATTTGACTTCGGATTCTAGCAGGGGGAGGCCGGGTGCTGCAGACTTTTCTAGTGCCCGCGCCAATTCGTTGATATATATGTTGAAGAGGGTGGGGCTTAAGCTGCATCCCTGTCTAACCCCACGACCCTGTGTGAAGAAATGTGTGTGTTTTTTGCCAATTTTAACCGCACACTTGTTGTTTGTGTACATGGATTTTATAATGTCGTATGTTTTACCCCCAACACCACTTTC
>NC_060179.1:69010860-69153360 GCF_021184085.1 Oncorhynchus gorbuscha | reverse complement strand
TTTTAATGGGTTGAAAAAATGCATTTCTGTTGAAACATCACTTTTTTTCAAATAGTTTATAAGCATAGGCACTAAAAGTATGATTGATCATCTATATACATATATTTGTGATAACTCTATTCTTCATCTGTACTGTGAAGGTATTTAGACAGTGGAGAGTTGATATTTCTAAAGACCACTGAGTTTCTATTTCCTCTGTACTTCTAGACATTGTCATTTTGCAGGGAATTACTGTCAGCCTGCACATAACCAACTACACAGTACACAACCATTCTTACAGATTGTCAAATGGCAGTTGAAGTTGTATGCCGTTTGGAATGTATTAGCCAATATCAGATTCAATTTGTCGAACATTTGAACTCTCTTGAAGTGCAGAAACAAACTGTATAATTACTTTTAATGAGTGCAGGTGCAGTGGAACGAAAATAAGTAAAAGGGGAAATCTGCATTTAACAGTCAGTATCAATTCCATCGGTTTACACAGGTATTTAAGACCTGACTGAACACTCAAAAGAAACACTATCACAATTATGTATTAATGTACACACACCACATTGTAGAATAGGTGTGACTGTCTACCCTGTGCGTGCCTGGTCCTCCCTGTGATTGACAGGCGTGATGGTGGAGAGGTGAAGTGGGTACGGTCAGCAGTACTGCGGCCCTGCGTTGTGACCGGTGTGTTCCCGGGGTGACCGATGCGTTGTGACAGGGCTGGTGTCAGGTGACCAGCTGGCCTGATTGATTGTTTAGCGTCCGCCTCACACCCAGGACCTCCAGCTGTCCCTTCACAGGTTCTTGCCTGCACCACAACACTGACTACACAGAGCAACATGATCCTACTTCCTCTGCTCTCTTAGGACAGACATTTGGAAAAGTCAAGGAAATAGGTGATAATCCGTTCAGTGCTTCTTGCTCAGTTGTACTGTTGCTATTAAACCAAGGTGCAGCTGGAGTTGCATTATTTTTCTCAGATGGTCAGGGTTTAGCCCGTCGTGTAGCCCGTCGTGTAGCCCGTCGTGTCTAGTTGTAGATTTCACCGTTTTAAGTATTGATCCTAGAGATGGGCTGTACGTTGGCTTTGTGTGCCATGTTCAGAACAGAAATGGTTGCTGTCACTTGGGCTCTTTCACAAACTATACATCTAACTAAATGTGATGTGCAACATAGAAATCATGTTACATGCATTTTCTAAGCATTTAGTAATTATTAGGAAGTATTTCCTCAATTACTAAATGCTTAGAAAACATGTTATATACATTTTCTGTGTTGCACAACACATTTAGTTACATGTATAGTTTGTGAGTCCATTAAGCATTATTGATTACTTCCTAATAATTACTTACAACTTACAACCACAGTTTATCTTCCCACCATAGTTTAATGTATACTAACAACAGGGCATCATAATGACAAACTCAATTTTAGCCATAGTTAGAGTGCATCAACAGTGCCTCTCCATAGCTATTAACGTCTTGCTTATACTTTGGAATATGCCATTAGGGATTTGTTTTTCTATCCACAGCTCTAATTCCCTTTGCGTCTCCAACTGGTTTCTAATCTTCTTGTCCGTGGTTGGCCTGGAGTGTAGTGGACCTAGATTTGTCTGCTTCCTCAATTATAGACCGGCTGTGATGGACAGGTGGGGAAATACATGCCTGTTCTCTGCAGTTGGACTGGCAGCTATTTGCATTACGCGCAGCCAGATGTGCGCGTGTGTGAGCTACATTTCCTTTATAACAATAGAGAAACAGGACATTTGCCATTTTAAAATGATGGTTTAATGATTATCTACAATTTCGAAAATAAACTTAGCATTAAAACAAATTGTCCAAGACTAGTCAGAGGGATCTTGTAATTTGGATGTTTTCCCCCATTATTTTATTTCAGTTAAAACATTGTTGTTTTATGAGATTACATATTTATTTGAGTGGTAATTATTTTTTGTCAAGTCATAGTTCAAATATAGGCTAAGGGAATAATGTGATTTCATTCTCTCGTTTTAGAATAATCACAGTATGTTTCATTCTTTAGCTTGGATTCCATTTAATTCAGACTTTATTGCCAATCAACAATGGATGATAAGGCATTTGTTTTAGGGCCATTACAGACTATTCCATCACCGTAAGACAATACAGTAACATAGAGATATGCAGTAGGACATTTAAAGTGAAAGATGTTGAGTCTACTGTATGGAACATTTATAGATATAGATAGACACTGAGTGGACAACATTATGAGCATTACTCTTTCCATGACATAGACTGACCAGGTGAAACTAGGTTAAAGCTATGATCCCTTCTTGATGTCACTTGTTAAATCCACTTCATGAAAGGGAGGAGACAGGTTAAAGAAGGATTTTTATGCTTTGAGACATGGATTGTGTATGTGTGCCATTCAGAGGGTGAATAGGCCAGACAAAATATTTAAGTGCCTTTGAACGGGGTACGGTAGTAGGTCCCAGGCACACCAGTTTGTGCAACGCTGCTGGATTTCTCACTCTCAACAATTTCAAGAATGGTCCACCACCCAAAAGACATTCAACCATTTCGACACAACCACGGGAAGCATTGGAGTCAACATGGACCAGCATCCCTGTGGAACGTTTTTGACACCTTGTAGAGTCCATGCCCTGATGAATTGAGGCTGTTCTGAGTGGAAAAGGGGGGTGCATCTCAATAATAGGAATGTGTTTGTAATGTTTAATATACTGTGTGTGTGTGTATATATATGTGTGTGTGTGTGTGTGTGTGTGTGTGTGTGTGTGTGTGTGTGTGTGTGTGTGTGTGTGTGTGTGTGTGTGTGTGTGTGTGTGTATATATATATGCAATGCTTAAATTATTTTTGGCTGTGATAATCTCAGTATTATATTGAATATTTATGATTCTAACACGATTATACAAATAATGAAAACAAGTCTTTATTCAACCCAAAACTAATATGATATTTATTTAAAACTAAATGTTTCCCTATAAAACATGGGATCAAGTTTATTTTTTCTTGAGAACACTCATTGGTGTATCGCAACCCCCATGTTGTGTGTGTTTGTTCTGAAAATGAAAAGATAAGGAGTTAAAAGTTCACCACATCGTCTTGTTTTCTTTGAGCCCTGCCTATCGCCCAGTTCAACAAGCAACACATTCACCATTCCTTACTCTTATTTAGAAAGTAAATATTGAATTTGAATCGCTCAGTCTTAAAAATAATATTCATTAATGTAGCTGACATTCCTCATATTTTTCCAATTATGATTTCATTGTTTATGAAGAACATGATATGTTGGAAATGTCTTTTTTCTTTATCTTAATAATGTAAATACTGAACTTGCATGTCCTGCAGTAGGAAAAATTGGAAGGATTTGATTTGTCAGACTGTCTGGTAACAACCTCCTTAATATCTGCCAAACTCATTAAATCTCAGGCAGATGTGATGTAGTTCACATCATAGCATGGGAAATGTTTTTTTCTGTCTAGTTTTGGCTGCGTTCTACACTCAAATGCTATCAATTTGGCTTAGCATTGTTCCTAGTTGTGGAAATGGTTTCTTGGAGTATGTGATGGATAGGAAACCTTGAAGGAGTGATTGGGATTTTTCACATTACTGGGTATTATGCTACGCCCCCTTGCCATCTACATTTGTGGCGCTTGGAGTGTTGATTTCAATGGTGATAGAGGTAGCTGGCCGTCCTGCCAGGCCCAGAGCGATGGAGGACGCGTGGCAGGGGGGTCTTGTGGCCAGCGTTCAGGTAGCTGTCACAGCCATCACCTCCAACATTCTCACCCAGGTCATCCTCTTTAATGAACACTGATTCACCAACACAGACAGGACTGGGATAGATGCCTGTTCTCTGACAGAACATCTGTCTGATTTTCTTTATGGCGTTCTCCACTGAGTTGTCCCTTAGAGAAACCCCACTCAGTGAGGAGGAATAGAGTATGTGGGGGAGGACATGAAAGTTTGTTGGATGTTTTGTCCGACTTTGTTCGATCTCACGCAAAACTTCAGATTTGATGAATATCGCATGAGAAATCACCCAGCGAACAGAAAAGCTCAAGGGGGGAACATGCCAAAAAAGGAAATATAATTTTCATCATAATTCTTACAGCATTAATTTCTGTCTCGATCTGGCCATTAGCTGTTGTGATGTGGATTTGGTGGCAGGCTGGTAGGATGTGTGTGTGGGGGGGGGCGCATTTGTCAACTTGGCTCTTCCTCATCGAATCCAGATTGACGGGACATTTCTTCCCATTCTCTTCAAAAGGTTTTCTTCTGAAAATGTCAGACACTTAAAACTATTTGCTTAACAGCATGCCACCTTTCCTTCTAGCTAAATGGAGGAATTAGTGGGAGAGAGCAGGGAGGTTTTCTACAGTGTAGACTGTGTGAGCAGACTGTGTGTGTGTGTGTCTGTGCCAGTGTGGCGTGGGTTGGCTTTCTGTGCTGTTTTTGGAAAGTATGTGAGGGGTAGGGGGCGTGGGGGTCTGTGCCGTGTGTCGCCTGTCTCAACAGGTTATGTTATTCTTGCAGACCCTGGCCATTAACCGAGGGGAGAATCTGAAGATTCTGACAGTGAAGGTCAACATCCCTGACAGGGTGAAGAGCGACTTCTGTAGGTGGTGTCTCAACGTCAGGTCGGTCCCCCCCACACACACACACACACACCAGACACACAGAGCCCTTGAACTTCTCTCCTGTACTTTCCTGCTCCCTTTCTCTGTCTGTGCCCTGTACCAGCCTGTAACGGTGGTGTCAAAACAGTGGTGACCGTTTGCAGTCTGTCCCCCAGGTGTGAAGGGCATATGTGGGAGTCCAGTTCATGTATAATCACACAGTTCATGTTTCTGCGTTGGTTACAGTGGCCCCTTCTAGAGCATCGTTCCCTATAACAGACACGGAAAGTAACTCAAAGCTCCATGCAGTTATTAAATACCTGTGCTTTGTCTTTGAAAGCTCATATAGCCACAGATAAAGTCGAAGTTAGCTTCTTTCTCTTTGTGTAAATAAAATATTTGTAAAATACTATGCATATCATGGCTTAGCAATAATAATTGATAATAATTGTTTTTGTGGAAATGAACCCTCACTCACAAGTTGGATTCAATGCAGTAAAGATCATAGTCATCAATGTGAAAATGCCTCTACATTCACAGCTCAGTGGCTTTTTATGATGTTTGTAAAAATAGTTTTCCAGTCTCTTGTTTCAAAATAGTTAAAATAGATTCCCAAATGGAGAATGTCTTTATATATATATATATATATATATATATATATATATATATATATATATATATATATATATATATATATATATATATATATATATATATATATATATATATATAAAAAAAACATATTTCGACATGTACCGTATGCTGTAGAGCTCTCAAAATATTATTTTAAAGATCTTATGATCATGCTTTTAAATGCATCATATTACACTGTACAATAATATTGACCCTGAAAAGGAGTTTTTCACAGTGAAATAAAATGAAAACACCACAGTAAATGAAACAGCATTATTTTCATAACAGCACATACAATTATTTAGTTTTGAAGTAGACCATAATATGCTATTCTAATTTGTTGATATACAAGAAAACACAAATTGACACATTTTGTTGTTTTAGAAAATGACATTTGAGTGAGATATAGACCAAGGCCCAGTTTATTTTCTCTCTCATGAATGAATTTGTTTTCAATCTGGTAAAAGGTAAGATATATGCATTTTTTTAAACATATTTAATTTCTATATTTCTTGAATTAATTGTTTGAGAATAACATTGTATTATAAATCATATATTATATCTTAAATAAATGCATATCTACCCAGCAATGTGACAAATTCCTACTAAAGGTGTACTTGCTTATCATGGAAAGTGTATCAATTGAATACATTAGTGTTTTTTGTGATTTTAAAATGGTTTGTGAGGAGATATTAATTTTCCACCAACATAAAAAAAAGTACTTTGTTAAATCCTTTTCTTGTAAAATGTTTCTTTCATTCTATTTTTAATATCTGCTTAACTTGTTAGTTTCTTTAAACTATCCAGGCATCCGATTCATAACAATAATAGTGAAAAATATCCCGTTTTAAGTGATGCTGGCGTAAAAATCTCAAACCAAGACTTTATTTAGTCATGGAGCTGTACTGTAACCTATGAGGGCAAGGAATGTGAGAGGACCTGTATTTTACTGAAGCCACACATGTAACCAATCCTTTCCTGATCAAGAGAAAGGTCAAAACAGTGAAAACTTACATTTTCGGTTTACAAGAAAATAAAACATCAGATTCACACCAAAAGGGTTACCGTGCATCCATCCATCCATCCATCCATCCATCCATATATATATATTTTTTGTCAGAAACCAATTTTTGGTTTCTGCTGTAGATGGACACCCAAGGGTTACACTAGAGAGGAGCTGATGAAGATCTTACAAGACGCAGTGGAGGACTCGTACAAAAGACTCTTAATACCCCTGCTCAGCAGAAGCTACAGGTCTGTACTGAACTCTGTGTGTGTGTGTTCCACAAATGAATTTGACTTTACTGTACTGTATTTTAAATAGCCCCTGTCTCTCTCTGTCTGCCAGGACGAAGCTGACGGTTAGTGCGGAGAAGGAGTCCATAGCCATGTTTGTGCGCAACTTGCGCCAGCGTCTGTTGGTGTGTCCTGTGAGAGGCCGTGTCATCATGGGCGTGGACCCAGGGTTCAGACACGGCTGTAAACTGGCCGTCCTCTCCCCTACCAGTAAGAACCCATACTAACATGCCCCTCTTCCACTCTGAGTTTCTGGGTATAGGGGGAAGACTGGTGTTTCAGTCAAAAGACTGCTTCTAGATCAGAGAAAATGTGTTGTCCCAGTAGTTCATTCTATGTGAAAATAAACATCCTAGCATATCTGCAAAGACCAGTTACACATGTCTGGTCTATACTGTAGTGTAGTCTACTAGTCTGTACTACTGGAGGAGCAAGGGCCCTCTCCACCCCACAGAGCTGATGGACATTCCTCCCACCGGGCCTCTGTGGGTGGGGCCCCATGCAGGGCCACGTTTGGGCCCTCCTCCTGGGCAGCTGATGGCCTGGCCACAGTTCAGGCTGCCAGCCCGGCGGGGGTTTGTCAGCTGGCATTCCTGTGTTATGGCATCTGCCCTGCAGCAAACACACGCGAACAGACACGCATCGACACATACACACACTCAGCTTGACCATGACAGGTCTGGGGGTGCGTGGTCACATGACCTCTCATCGGAGCTTTCCAATAGGATCAGTGGTGTCCCATCAGCCTGACAGGAGACGGCAGCAGTTGAGTCGTTCCACCAATTCGGTGCCTTTTGAGAAGTGTAACTTGGTAAAAAATAAACTCTTGATTTCACCTAATTTTAGCATTCTGTCAAAGAGCACGTTCAACTTCATAATAACGCCCCCCCCCCCCCCCCTATATATACTATAGTATGTACATATTAAAGGTGCAATATGCAGAAATCGCTCTGCCATTTCCTGATTGCTAAAATTCTAATAGTTTGCCTAATTTCAGTTTGGGACAAAGCAATGCATAGGGTAGATAATCATTGCACCATCTAAACCACTGAAATATATTTTCAATAACCAAATATATTGGATTTTCAGCTGTTTGAAGCTGGTGTACAAAACTGAGAGTAAACGACTTAACTAAACTTAAGAACGGGAAGCATAGAAATAGCACAAATAAAATAGATCAACTGCTTCTTAGACTTGCTTTCGATGAGAATTCTATGTGAATTTGGTCGGTTCACCCAAAAAGTGCCAAATAAACTAACAGGATTGACTGTAACAGGGTTGACAATTTCATAGTAAATCGGCCATAAATCCCCCTTGTGACGGAGGAATGGAAACTTGTTGTGTGCAACAAGGAGTGGCATGCTTCACAAAAAATATGAAATTGCTATAACATTTCTAGACTCTCTATCTATGGGTAACAGTGTTAACATGTTATGCTCGACCTGTTCCGTTTTCCACCACAAAACACCAGAAAATTGCTAAAAAGAGTTTAACCAGCTCACTTGCTTTTACACTATCATTTAACTATTAGATGTTAAATTTTGGGGAAAAAATATTATAAAATGAATTGTTTCATTATATTAAAACGAGAGTACAGTTCACATAACAGGGTTGATTTTAAAATGAGGGGCATACGTAAATGAATCACTAATGACATGAAATAAATAATTATCTTCAGAAATGACTGTCAAAGCAACAAAATAACTAGGACTTCACAATGATGGTGAAACCTGGAGACAGATTAAGTGGTTTGAAATCTTCCTAGAAGTGACGGAGGGACAAATGTCAAAATGCTGAATGTTGGCACTATAGCAAGCCTTTATTCATATATAAAATCTGAGTTATTGAATTCTCCATGTAGTCTATATTAAAGGACACTTCATTTAATTAAACAGGCTTTTAAAATTCAATATTGGTGCACAATTTCTACTTAAAATATCAAATGGACACAAAAGGCTCTCTTTTCGTGGAACGACCCAGCTCTGTCCGTCCGTCCTTAGAGGCACAGGATTGGACAGATCTGGGGGAGAAGTGCAACAGGAGGAGTATACTCAAAATGGCCTTTTCACACTGCTTAGCTTAGTTTAGCCGCAGCAAGCATAGTTGCTTGAACAGTGCTGAAAGGAAATTATCCAAGCCAACAAAGTAAGTTTGTGTCAGCATACTTGTATGGAAATGGTATTAGTCCATCCATTCCATTTTCTAGGTCCCCCTCGCAAAATATGTTTCTAACCTTGAGTCTTTCCCTTGTTAATTAAAGAATCATCTTCACTTGCTCTTTTTGTCTCTCTTCCTGGGTCAGATCCTGTGATAAAGCTAGTAGGAGCGTTGTCTTTATTCCTCAGTCTTGGTGATACAGAAGCATTTGTCCATCTTACATACTCACCCCTCCTTTCTGTCCCAGGTCAGATATTATTCACAGATGTGGTGTACCTCCATGGTTCAGGGGGGAACAGAGAGGCAGACAAACTGCGCCATCTGATGATCAAATACAGGTACTGCATTTGGTGTGTTAGTTTAAATCAACTGTGGCACATTGTGTAGTGTATATCACTAAGATAAAGAACACTACTTATCAAAATGAAATCAAGAGGTTTTTAAGAGTATTTGAATATTCATAGAAATAGATAAATTAATCCCTTTTTTATTGATAGAACACAATGTTTTTTGGTTTCTTTTTCACACTCTCCGTCAACTCTTTCATACACACAGCTGTAACACGGTGGTTATCGGCAACGGCACAGCCTGTCGAGAGACTGAGGCCTTCTTTGCTGACCTCATCAGCCGACGCTTCTTCCAGCCTCTGGACGTGTCATACTGGTAAGACCAGAGTTGTTACTGTAGACTCCTACTGTATGTCCCCAGGTAAAGTCCTAAGTGTAGACTCCTACTGTATGTGCCCAGGTAAAGTCCTAAGTGTAGACTCCTACTGTAGACTCCTACTGTATGTGCCCAGGTAAAGTCCTAAGTGTAGACTCCTACTGTATGTGCCCAGGTAAAGTCCTAAGTGTAGACTCCTACTGTATGTGTCCAGGTAAAGTCCTAAGTGTAGACTCCTACTGTATGTGCCCAGGTAAAGTCCTAAGTGTAGACTCCTACTGTATGTGTCCAGGTAAAGTCCTAAGTGTAGACTCCTACTGTATGTGTCCAGGTAAAGTCCTAAGTGTAGACTCCTACTGTATGTGCCCAGGTAAAGTCCTAAGTGTAGACTCCTACTGTATGTGCCCAGGTAAAGTCCTAAGTGTAGACTCCTACTGTATGTGTCCAGGTAAAGTCCTAAGTGTAGACTCCTACTGTATGTGCCCAGGTAAAGTCCTAAGTGTAGACTCCTACTGTATGTGTCCAGGTAAAGTCCTAAGTGTAGACTCCTACTGTATGTAGGCTACCTAGGGAACTGAGTCAATGTCACTAAGAGGAGGTGCCTACAGGTTCCTCTCAGCATTCAAAAGACAATTAAAATGTTAAATGTAGGGAGCTTCACTCATCAATAAAATTAACATAGGTAACAAAATAGGGTTAGCATGGGGAAATAGGGCAGGGGAGTGGCTAGGCTAAAGGATATGGGCCTGGAATGGGTAATTCTTGTAGGTTTTAAATGTCATCTGAGCTTTGTTTGAATGCCTCTAATTAAGAGCAAATATCTCTGGCAGTCCATCCGCCTCTGTAACCAGTGCAGCACAATGAAGCACTATCCCATCCAACCCAAATAACGACTAGAGTTCTGATCGTCTCTCTTGCGCCGACGTTTGTTTGTTGACTTTGGGTCAGGACTGGATTGCAGCCCAGAACCACTCAGATGTGGCTGTGTATGGCGGGGGAGGTGGTGGTGGCGCTTTGGGTATTGTGTTCTTCGTCGCTAGCTGCTGCCAGGCCTAGAAACGGTGTCTGCCTCTGCACTTTTAGGCTCGAATTCTATTGTGTGTAAATGGACCTCTACAGCAGCTGTGAGACAAGTGGATCCATTTCACTCACCAGCCCAGAATAAGGTTTACATACAGACTCTCCTACACATATTCAGCCCCTAAGGGCTCACGTGACTCTCATGAAAGCCAGTGTTTTGTTATTCCCAACTAATGGTCAAAGCTGAAATCTCTGGTTGTTTATTAAGTTTGCTTTAACTTGGTTCTACTGGGACAGTTCTTTTCAAAGCTGGAAAACTGGAACACATCATCGCAGCAAGAGATCCACCTCCAGATAATAGCTGTATTTTGTTCTAAAATGGCTTAGTTGTAACTTGTGACATGTAGGAATGTCTAACTTCCCTTTTATGTGGTGTTGAATGGCTGTCCTGTATTAGCCTCTCCCTCTAGACTAGGCTGTGCTCTGTCTGTGGGTTTCTACTTTTTATCAGACGACCCGGCTTCACAGCTTCACTCTGGTCTCTCTAATACTCTCTCCTCTCCAAAGAATGAGGGTATTTCTATTAAGCAAACATCTAGCCCCACTGTCAGCCATGTCTCTGTCCAAGCCCACTTAAAGTCAATCATTGAGTAGTTAGTTTAGGCTCTGTCCCATGTTGGAGCAGACAGGGTCGAGGGTTCTGTTGGTACTACAAGGTGACTGTAGTCTGACCCTGACCAGAGTGGGTCCAAACAGTGTTTCTGGAACCCTCCACAGTCTTAGATGTGTGAAAGAATCACGTCCCTGTTGGAGTGAGGCAGAGACATGTCCCTGTTGGAGTGAGGCAGAGACATGTCCCTGTTGGAGTGAGGCAGAGACATGTCCCTGTTGGAGTGAGGCAGAGACATGTCCCTGTTGGAGTGAGGCAGAGACATGTCCCTGTTGGAGTGAGGCAGAGACATGTCCCTGTTGGAGTGAGGCAGAGACATGTCCCTGTTGGAGTGAGGCAGAGACATGTCCCTGTTGGAGTGAGGCAGAGACATGTCCCTGTTGGAGTGAGGCAGAGACATGTCCCTGCTGGAGTGAGGCAGAGACACTTTGTTTCTCTCCAGATATTTCCCAGGATTTCGCTCTTAACAGCTTGATCAAATCAATTCCCCCCAAAATGCTTAAAATAGTTCCAGCCTCCTGGATTTCCAGAGTTCCATTCCTTGAGGAGGGCTGTGGTTTTCCCTTTTTATGGTATTGTAATTTGAAGTCAAGGGAAGGATCATTAGTGATGAGGAATTACCTTTTTAGCACTGGTGACTCCACCTCTCACGAGGATTTTGGTCTTGCTGAGCGACCCCTGGTTGACCCGGGCAACCGCCAAGTCCTCTTGATGATGATGATGAGCCAGATTGGCGGTCGACACATCAGAAGACCAGGATGCTGGGTTGCTCGCTTTGACCGCACCTGACCAACAACAGTCATGCCAACCACAAAGTTCATTTTGGTGGGGAGTTGACTGTCAGGCAGCGTGGCTCAGTGAATCTCCTCACTGACGTGGCGAGACACTCTCTACGCCTCTGTGCATCCTGTGGGTGAAAAATTAGAACGCAGAGTCTTAAATCAAAGGCCTCTCGGCACTCCAACCAAGGCCAGACTTCCACACAGTTTATTTAATCTCCTCATGATAAATGTGGCCCATCCGTAACACTGTGGCGAGAGCTGCTCTGTTCCTCGCTTTCCCCTCAGACTGTTTTAGCAACTGGAAACAGTTCTCTCCTTATAGTGATTTTTATTTTGGGCGAATCTATGCAATTATTCTTCGTATTTCGCTGTGAAGAAAGGCTCGACCGGAGCCTCTCGCTAAGTGAATTTCCTCAGAACTGCTCTGAATGGAAAAAACATATGTGTCTTGTACATAAGCTTGCAACTAGATATTACATATTCTTACTCCAAAAAAGCTAGAGTCTGTAAATCCCAGATTTCTTGTAACCAAATGTCTTGGAGATGATTGAGTTGAACAAGCATTATAGTGAATAACGTCATGGATGAGTATCGTATACTTATTTTGATTGTATTATACAATATCATATGATACTATTCTTCCGTTAAGTGGTAACTTATGTTGAATGCCTGTGTGAACTTGAGAAGTTATGTAAAAACAATTGTGTGTGTTTCTGTGCTCTCTCTTGCTCTGGCTCAGCCCAGGAACACACACTTCAACCACTTCTCCTGCGCGCCAATCTAATTAAAGAGGCAGCCTCATCCGTACCATCTGCTATCTGTCTCCCTGTGCCACAGCTTGATCAGAACCCCTTGAGGTGCATCCCCCACCCCTCTGTGCTCACCACCATGCCTATCCCCACGTCCCCCCCAGCCTTCCTCCCCTCTGCCCTTCCGCCTGGCTGCTCCTGTGGAATGACAGCCAGCGCCAGCAGCCGGCACACTGAAATGAGCCTCCGGGACTCTCCTACCCTGGCCACGGCAACCCGGGCTCTCTGGGGCCTGCTGCATCACTCCGTGTGTGTGACTGGGTCTTGGTGGACTGGAGGTGTAGGGGAGAGTGGGTGGAGGGAGGTGTCTGCCTGTTGAGTGAGTCTTTAGATGTACTCATGTTAATAAGGCAGTCATCTCCTGTCTTCACCTGCTAACCTGCTCCCTGAAGTTGAGGAGTATAGCCTTTTCAGACTGCAGTTGAGCTTATCTTTGTGTTGTGTAGAGCTAGGACCATCAACTGAAAATGATCCACACTGATCATAACGATCAGTTAACGAAGGCATTTTGCCTATGATAAAGTAGCCTATGATAAAGTAGCCTATGATAAAGTAGCCTATGATAAAGAAATGAAATAAGTTTATTAATATGGGTGATTGTTAATGGGACAATTGATGGCTACAACCATCAAACTAGTGGTAGTTTAAATGATAAAAAAACATTAATGTTATAAATGTTATACATTAATGTTATAAATGTGTAATTATATTTAGCGCTAACACATCAATTCAGGCAATTTATTGCGATAGATTTTTGTCCATATTGCTCAGCTATAGTGTGGTGTTTCACTCTGACTTAAGCCTGCACTTAAACTGCTAAGGGCTTGTAAGTAAGCATTTCACTAAGGTCTACACCTGTTGTATTCGGTGCATGTGACAAATACCATTTGATTTTAAACCTTTTTTCTACTGTGTGCGTGTGTCCGTCTGTTGGGGAGGTGTGTGTGTGTGTGTGTGTGTGTGTGTGTGTGTGTGTGTGTGTGTGTGTGTGTGTGTGTGTGTGTGTGTGTGTGTGTGTAGGGAAGATGAGTGTGTATGTAGGGCAATTGTGTCCAGGAGGCAGTGGGTCCTGGGCAGGGGTAGAGGTCACGGGTAAAACCTCCAGCCTGGACACAGATGTGAGTCTCTGGATTCCTGTGTGTCTGTCCACACTATTCCTGATGTTCACCAGATCTCCAGGGAAACCTTTCCTACTAGTGCTGGGAGATATGGACAAAAATCCATATCATGATAATTTTACTGAATTACATTCATGTGCACCAGTTATTTTTAAAAATATTATCCTCACAACTACTGCTGCATGGAGTGTTGTAGCTATCAATTGTCCCGTAAGCAATGCACCATATTCACAGTACTACTTCATTTCAAACTTTACATTCCTTTAGTAAATGCTACTTATCGTTATTATCGATATCTTGAAAATTCTGGGGAGTTGCAGCGGTGAGACAAGATCGAAATTGAGGAGAAAAGGGGGGTAAAATACAAAAAATCTATCCACAATAAATCTGAGCTCTATTTCCTGCCGTACAACATTCCTGTTGGGTAACCAAAGACTGTGATGTACAAGAGGTTTTAGGATACCTTACTACCCTTTCACCTCTATTCCCCTTCCTCTACTACAGTTACTCATTCAAGCAATGAGAACAAAGGAATAATAATCAAGTGAAGAAAATAGTATATTTTGATTTAAATAATTTAATTTGAAATTGTATAGCCAAGTGAAGAAGAAAATGTCATACTTTATATAGTTTTATCCATTCAATTAGTCCACTCCTGGGATTGTATATTTGTCTTTAATAACAGTGATCTGACATCATGTAGCTTTTGGCTGTACGGTAAAGACTACTTTATTACTTCCAGTCCCATTCTAGAGCTTCATTACTGGTTGAATTCTAACTTCAGATCCATGTGCGTAACTCGAGCAAGACTGTCATTGACATAAAAAAAACATGGCTGTGGTTGGCTGTATTTCAAGGTAGTTGTGCCATCTTTAGATGGCTCAGATAGAGTTGAGCCTCCCTCTCTGACCATGAATGGAGTCCTTGTCATTGTGCCAAGTCTCTCTCTACAGCTCCTGTCTTTGCTCTTGTGCGTCTCTTTGCACTGTATCTCTCTCTGACTCGCTCTCTCTTTGAATTAGCTTCAATATAGGCACAGTAGCCTATATGGCAGAGGAAGGCACGTTATATGTACCATAACTATAGAGGAGTTGGTGTGGTGGCTTGGCTTCATTGAGTCTGACATATCAGCTGTGGGATTCTCCTCCCACACTATGGCCTGTGTGCAGCCTGCTGCTGCCACCACGGCTCTTCACTCTGATCCCTCACCCCTGTCCTGTCTGCCAGCCCACCTCTGCCTCTGATCCCTGCCCCCTGTCCTGTCTGACAGCCCTCCTCTGCCTCTGATCCCTGCCCCTCACCCCTGTCCTGTCTGACAGCCCTCCTCTGCCTCTAATCCCTGCCCCTCACCCCTGTCCTGTCTGACAGCCCTCCTCTGCCTCTGATCCCTGCCCCTCACCCCTGTCCTGTCTGACAGCCCTCCTCTGTCTCTGATCCCTGCCCCTCACCCCTGTCCTCTCTGACAGCCCTCCTCTGCCTCTGATCCCTGCCCCTCACCCCTGTCCTGTCTGACAGCCCTCCTCTGTCTCTGATCCCTGCCCCTCACCCCTGTCCTGTCTGACAGCCCTCCTCTGTCTCTGATCCCTGCCCCTCACCCCTGTCCTGTCTGCCAGTCCTGCTCTGCCTCTGATCCCTGCCCCTCACCCCTGTCCTGTCTGCCAGCCCACCTCTGCCTCTGATCCCTGCCCCCTGTCCTGTCTGACAACCCTCCTCTGCCTCTGATCCCTGCCTCTCACCCCTGTCCTGTCTGACAGCCCACCTCTACCTCTGATCCCTGCCTCTCACCCCTGTCCTGTCTGACAGCCCACCTCTGCCTCTGATCCTTGCCCCCTGTCCTGTCTGACAGCCCACCTCTACCTCTGATCCCTGCCTCTCACCCCTGTCCTGTCTGACAGCCCACCTCTACCTCTGATCCTTGCCCCCTGTCCTGTCTGACAGCCCACCTCTGCCTCTGATCTTTCACTAGTCTAATTATCCCACAGAGTGGAGTGGAGTAGGGCGGTTACCGTGGCCGTATTACCACCACAACTGCAGTCAAATTCCACATGAACATTTAGTCACAGTAATTAGGCTTCTCCAAGCTTTGATGCTGCTGCTGGTCATTAGTAGCCTACCAAACTTGCTAACTGCCTGATACTCAGCACTCTAATCAGACTGACATCAATGCAAATGTTATCAAAAATCTAATCAAACACTTCACGAGAGCCCATGTTGCACAACATTTCTATAGGCTATTCAATTGCATGAGGAAACAGAGTGGTGGCCTCCTTTTAAAAAGAGGAGGATCCCATCAGCTTTCTATAGGCTACTAATTTTTTCTCATAATATTAAGCACATTGCTTCTCTTACAACGGGAGTAAAACCTACCTGGCTGGCATGAAAATAAACCATGGGGAATAGCAGCCTCCGTTCGCTGTTTAAGTGCATAGATGATATGTATTTTTTTCTCCCCTTCCCTTGTTTCGAGACAGGTGCATGATAATGGTCCATTCTAAATAAATACAATTTCACACACATATATTATTTAGTGTATGTAAAGACTAGATTAAATCCAGAATAGTCTGATGGGTGTCTATTAGCCTATCAGTTGTGAATTATATATTATCACTTGTGAATAATGCCTAGCTTGCGACTTTTTCAAATCAGTCGCACACCTCATGTAGCCTAGCCCACAGCTAAAGTGGCCAAAAAACTTCTTAAAATAAAGCACATTATTCCACTTTACAAGGGGTGTAGAGCCTAACTGGTGTACATAAGCAGCATGTGAGTTTCAAGTTTGGGCAAGATCATTTACACCATAAAAATGCACCTTTTATCATAAAAGCATTACATTTCATAATCACGTGTTTTCCCGCTAATGAAACATTTGTGCTTATAGCCTACTGCCGTGTGCGCATTGATGTGCTTATAGCCTACTGCCGTGTGCGCATTGATGTGCTTATAGCCTACTGCCGTGTGCGCATTGATGTGCTTATAGCCTACTGCCGTGTGCGCATTGATGTGCTTATAGCCTACTGCCGTGTGCGCATTGATGTGCTTATAGCCTACTGCCGTGTGCGCATTGATGTGCTTATAATGTGAAGAAATAGTCTAGTGTATCAACATTTTAAGATAAATGTTCTGAGCTGTATGTCAGCCTTATTTCCCCCCAAAAAAAGAAAAAAAAACGTTTTTTGATGCTGGTGGTTGTATTCATTTGGGATGTATCACATTCCACAACTGTCCCAGATTATGTTTTGAATATGTATTTCTAGGGAGAATAAAATAGGTCAACTTTTGTGCTATGGGGGATAGTAGATTGACATAGGCTAGTGCTTTTGCTGTTCTCATCTTGTTGGCTGACAAAAAGTACAGTTCTTCCCATAGCTTCTATATGCGCCTAGGAATTGCATAAGGACACACACAGTTGCATCCCCAATGTGTCTCTTCAATTGTAGCCTGTGAGAAAGACCCGATCACGGAGCACGCAGCCGGGAGAAGGAAATTATAATTATTATATTCAGCCCAAGGACATAATGGCCACTGGCTGCAAAAGGCATGGATGTTTTTAGGGGGCATTACAGCCACACAAAGGGGGTGTCGCTGGGAAATTTTTACATTTACATTTAAGTCATTTCGCAGACGCTCTTATCCAGAGCGACTTACAAATTGGTGCATTCACCTTATGACATCCAGTGGAACAGCCACTTTACAATAGTGCATCTAAATCTTTTAAGGGGGGTGAGAAGGATTACTTTATCCTATCCTAGGTATTCCTTAAAGAGGTGGGGTTTCAGGTGTCTCCGGAAGGTGGTGATTGACTCCGCTGTCCTGGCGTCGTGAGGGAGTTTGTTCCACCATTGGGGGGCCAGAGCAGCGAACAGTTTTGACTGGGCTGAGCGGGAACTGTACTCCCTCAGTGGTAGGGAGGCGAGCAGGCCAGAGGTGGATGAACGCAGTGCCCTTGTTTGGGTGTAGGGCCTGATCAGAGCCTGGAGGTACTGAGGTGCCGTTCCCCTCACAGCTCCGTAGGCAAGCACCATGGTCTTGTAGCGGATGGGAGCTTCAACTGGAAGCCAGTGGAGAGAGCGGAGGAGCGGGGTGACGTGAGAGAACTTGGGAAGGTTGAACACCAGACGGGCTGCGGCGTTCTGGATGAGTTGTAGGGGTTTAATGGCACAGGCAGGGAGCCCAGCCAACAGCGAGTTGCAGTAATCCAGCCAGCAGCGAGTTGCAGTAATCCAGACGGGAGATGACAAGTGCCTCGATTAGGACCTGCGCCGCTTCCTGTGTGAGGCAGGGTCGTACTCTGCGGATGTTGTAGAGCATGAACCTACAGGAACGGGCCACCGCCTTGATGTTAGTTGAGAACGACAGGGTGTTGTCCAGGATCACGCCTAGGTTCATAGCGCTCTGGGAGGAGGACACAATGGAGTTGTCAACCATGATGGCGAGATCATGGAACGGGCAGTCCTTCCCCGGGAGGAAGAGCAGCTCCGTCTTGCCGAGGTTCAGCTTGAGGTGGTGATCCGTCATCCACACTGATATGTCTGCCAGACATGCAGAGATGCGATTCGCCACCTGGTCATCAGAAGGGGGAAAGGAGAAGATTAATTGTGTGTCGTCTGCATAGCAATGATAGGAGAGACCATGTGAGGTTATGACAGAGCCAAGTGACTTGGTGTATAGCGAGAATAGGAGAGGGCCTAGAACAGAGCCCTGGGGGACACCAGTGGTGAGAGCGCGTGGTGAGGAGACAGATTCTCGCCACGCCACCTGGTAGGAGCGACCTGTCAGGTAGGACGCAATCCAAGCGTGGGCCGCGCCGGAGATGCCCAACTCGGAGAGGGTGGAGAGGAGGATCTGATGGTTCACAGTATCGAAGGCAGCCGATAGGTCTAGAAGGATGAGAGCAGAGGAGAGAGAGTTAGCTTTAGCAGTGCGGAGCGCCTCCGTGATACAGAGAAGAGCAGTCTCAGTTGAATGACTAGTCTTGAAACCTGACTGATTTGGATCAAGAAGGTCATTCTGAGAGAGATAGCGGGAGAGCTGGCCAAGGACGGCACGTTCAAGAGTTTTGGAGAGAAAAGAAAGAAGGGATACTGGTCTGTAATTGTTGACATCGGAGGGATCGAGTGTAGGTTTTTTCAGAAGGGGTGCAACTCTCGCTCTCTTGAAGACGGAAGGGACGTAGCCAGTGGTCAGGGATGAGTTGATGAGCGAGGTGAGGTAAGGGAGAAGGTCTCCGGAAATGGTCTGGAGAAGAGAGGAGGGGATGGGGTCAAGCGGGCAGGTTGTTGGGCGGCCGGCCGTCACAAGACGTGAGATTTCATCTGGAGAGGGGAGAAAGAGGTCAGAGCACAGGGTAGGGCAGTGTGAGCAGAACCAGCGGTGTCGTTTGACTTAGCAAACGAGGATCGGATGTCGTCGACCTTCTTTTCAAAATGGTTGACGAAGTCATCTGCAGAGAGGGAGGAGGGGGGGGGAGGATTTAGGAGGGAGGAGAAGGTGGCAAAGAGCTTCCTAGGGTTAGAGGCAGATGCTTGGAATTTAGAGTGGTAGAAAGTGGCTTTAGCAGCAGAGACAGAAGAGGAAAATGTAGAGGGGAGGGAGTGAAAGGATGCCAGGTCCGCAGGGAGGCGAGTTTTCCTCTATTTCCGCTCGGCTGCCCGGAGCCCTGTTCTGTGAGCTCGCAATGAGTCGTCGAGCCACGGAGCGGGAGGGGAGGACCGAGCCGGCCTGGAGGATAGGGGGCATAGAGAGTCAAAGGATGCAGAAAGGGAGGAGAGGAGGGTTGAGGAGGCAGAATCAGGAGATAGGTTGGAGAAGGTTTGAGCAGAGGGAAGAGATGATAGGATGGAAGAGGAGAGAGTAGCGGGGGAGAGAGCGAAGTTTGGGACGGTGCGATACCATCCGAGTAGGGGCAGTGTGGGAAGTGTTGGATGAGAGCGAGAGGGAAAAGGATACAAGGTAGTGGTCGGAGACTTGGAGGGGAGTTGCAATGAGGTTAGTGGAAGAACAGCATCTAGTAAAGATGAGGTCGAGCGTATTGCCTGCCTTGTGAGTAGGGGGGGAAGGTGAGAGGGTGAGGTCAAAAGAGGAGAGGAGTGGAAAGAAGGAGGCAGAGAGGAATGAGTCAAAGGTAGACGTGGGGAGGTTAAAGTCGCCCAGAACTGTGAGAGATGAGCCGTCCTCAGGAAAGGAGCTTATTAAGGCATCAAGCTCATTGATGAACTCTCCGAGGGAACCTGGAGGGCGATAAATGATAAGGATGTTAAGCTTGAAAGGGCTGGTAACTGTGATAGCATGGAATTCAAAG
Organism: Oncorhynchus gorbuscha; assembly: GCF_021184085.1. NCBI lineage: Eukaryota > Metazoa > Chordata > Actinopteri > Salmoniformes > Salmonidae > Oncorhynchus > Oncorhynchus gorbuscha. The sequence continues at coordinate 69,133,307 of NC_060179.1, read as the reverse complement.
GAGGCGATAGACAGATGGGTAAGGGGAGAGAGAGAATGACCACTTGGGAGAGATGAGGATCCCGGTGCCACCACCCCGCTGACCAGAAGCTCTCGGGGTGTGCGAGAACACGTGGGCGGACGAAGAGAGAGCAGTGGGAGTAGCAGTGTTATCTGTGGTGATCCATGTTTCCGTCAGTGCCAAGAAGTCGAGGGACTGGAGGGAGGCATAGGCTGAGATGAACTCTGCCTTGTTGGCCGCAGATCGGCAGTTCCAGAGGCTACCGGAGACCTGGAACTCCACGTGGGTCGTGCGCGCTGGGACCAATAGATTAGGGTGGCCGCGGCCACGCGGTGTGGAGCGTTTGTATGGTCTGTGCAGAGAGGAGAGAACAGGGATAGACAGACACATAGTTGACAGGCTACAGAAGAGGCTATGCTAATGCAAAGGAGATTGGAATGACAAGTGGACTACACGTCTCGAATGTTCAGAAAGTTAAGCTTACGTAGCAAGAATCTTATTGACTAAAATATTTAAAATGATACAGTACTGCTGAAGTAGGCTAGCTGGCAATGGCTGCGTTGTTGACTTTGTAGGCTAGCTGGCAGTGGCTGCGTTGTTGACACTACACTAATCAAGTCGTTCCATTGAGTGTAATAGTTTCTACAGTGCTGCTTTTTCGGGGGCTAGCTGGCTAGCTAACAGTGTTGTTTACGTTACATTGCGTTAAAAGAACGACAATAGCTGGCTAGCTAACCTAGAAAGTCGCTCTAGACTACACAATTATCTTTGATACAAAGACGGCTATGTAGCTAGCTACGATCAAACAAATCAAACCGTTGTACTGTAATGAAGTGAAGTGAAAATGTGATACTACCTGTGGAGCGAAGCGGAATGCGACCGGGTTGTTCTATTCGGTAGACGTTGGCTAGCTGTTGGCTAGCTAGCAGTGTCTCCTACGTTAAGGACGACAAATAGCTGGCTAGCTAACCTCGCTAAATTAAGATAATCACTCTAAGACTACACACTCTAAACTACACAATTATCTTGGATACGAAGACAGCAAAGACAGCTATGTAGCTAGCTAACACTACACTAATCAAGTCGTTCAGTTACATTTACATGAGTGTAATAGTGCTGCTATTCGGTGGACGTTTGCTAGCTGGCTAGCTGCTGGGCAAATAGCAGTGAAGACTACGTTAGGATGACGAAATACGATAATTACGCAATTATCTTTGATACAAAGACGGCTATGTATCTAGCTAAGAAGAAATTGCTAAGATTAGACAAATCAAACCGTTGTACTATAATGAAATGTAATGAAATGTAATGAAAAAGTTATACTACCTGCGGAGCGAAGTGCGGATGCGACCGCTCGCTCCAACCCCCAATTTGAGGCATTATCAAGTGCTTGTCAAATTGTGAATGAGAGACTGATGAAGTGTGTACAGCCTGCACCTCACATCATGCAGCCTTAGAATGTATAGCATTTTTAACATAGCCCAACGTTTGTATGATAACTAAAGTTACATTAACTCTAAGCATATAGGAGGACCTGTTTCTTTGTTAACCATTCAACACAGAATAGGCGCATGTGCTCACTCCCTCAGATCGTTTGGAGAAAATATCCTTTATTTTTTTCCAGCTATGTTCAATTGTTTTCTTCATACTATAAAAATAATATGAATAAAATAAAATTTTATTGGTCACACACACATTTAGCAGATGTTATTGTGGGTGTAGCGAAATTCTTATGTTACTAGCTCCAACAGTGCAGTAGTATCGAAGAATTCACAACAATACACACAAATCTAAAAGTATGGAATTAAGAAATATATAAATATTAGGAAGAGCAATGTTGGAGTGTTATTAACTAAAATACAGTATATACATATGAAATGAGTAAAGCAGTATGTAAACATTATTAAAGTGACCAGTGATTCCATGTCTATGTACACAGGGCAGCAGCCTCTAAGATGCAGGGTTGAGTAAGCCGGTGGTAGCCAGCTAGTGATGGCACAGAGCTCTAAGCAAATCTTGTCTGCTAAATAAACTAGTGTAGCCCACAGCCATATGGCATAGCCAGATCAGGGCCTAATAACATAAGGACAACTCAGAGTATGCTATTCTGTTCTTCTGAAATAGACTACATTTTCTTCATATCATGTTCCTTTAGACTTGTCTAAAATAAATCATTGATATATTGTGATGGTGTAGGCTGGTATACATGGATTGTTCCATAGGTCTGTGTCAATGGCTTGTAGGCTATACGTGGAAGCCAGGAGATGATAAATATGTTTATGTTGATTAACAGTCAATTACCGTGAGACTGGCTTTTATTTGCTTGACCATCACCGGCTGACGAAATTTCATGCCACAGCCTTAGGGTGAAGGAGAGGAGTACTCCCATAGGTCACTTCAGATATCTCCAACATTCTGTGAGCAGTGTGTGTATCCTGTACTCCTGTACTCTGCATGTGTTCTCGTCATGGTGGTCCGCCACACGTACCTTCCCAGTCTCATTATCAAGTGTGAGTGGATGGCCGGTTGACAGGCCCAGTCCCTCCACAGTGTGACCTTCTCTGTCACGTTGTATTAGCAGCAGGCTATCGAACACTCAGCCTTTGTCACATGGCATAAACGTCCTCTCTCCCTGTGTCCACCTCTCAGATAGGCAGCCCTCAGTGCTGGATACCAGCCGATGACAGTGACCTAAGATGTGTCACTGAGACGAGTGCAATGCGGTAACATCCACCCGCCTACCCCCCCACCTCCCTGTCTGCCAGGCCAGGGTTACAGTGTATCCTAACTTCTGCCAGTTCCGCTGGTCTAGTGGCTATGGAGCTGTGAACCTAGAGTACTAGATCTACCTCTTGTCCCTGGAAATGTTCCAGGAGTTCAGTTGGTTTGTTGATTTCATGCTTGGATTGACTTAATACATTTAGGATAACCTTTGAAAGCAATCCAAACAAAGACGGTCCATTTTTCAGTTCTAGTTCGGGTTCTGCTACAGTAGGCCCTCTTGGCACTCAGGATGCGGTAAGACGGGGCTTATTTTGTAGATCAGGGGGTGCCGGAACAAAAAGTGATAGAGGGGTGACCTGGGGTGCTCTGAAAGAACCGGAATGCAAAATAAAAAGGACACCTTAATAATAAAGCATTGCAGGCGTTATTAACGCTTTTGTGTAGTGGCATAGAGCAGTAGAGTAGAAGTGCTTGCAGGAGTTGCACACATGGGGGATTTTATTTGTAGCCTAGGGTCCCCAAAAAATGTGGCCTTTTAAAAACGCATTTCATGCAATTCTACATAATTTTAAATGACTGAATATTTTTTAATACCACACAAATGATCGAAATGACAGGCTACTTTGACACTGACAAACTGAGACGACCTTGTCTTGAATCCACCAATAGTCTAGGCCTCGGTGTGTGGAGAGACATATATTACACAATATGAGGAGATTATAGCCCTAAAAAAAGCTTTCCAGTTTCACTGACTCATCCAATGATGCGGAGCTCACTCACCGGTGATGGCCGATGCGCTCTCTTGTTTTACTTTGTTAAACAATGCTGTTCGCAATATGCCTATTTGGAAGTTTATAAAATATTTTGGTAGCCTACAGACAGATTAGTCTTCTCTTTTCAGCATGAGCCATTTGCTTTCCAAACTGTATATGATTGTATATGAAATATTGTGAAAGGCCTATTTTGTCTGCATGCTTTTCACTAACAGATTTGCCACGTGGTCCCGACTGTAGGCTATGCCTTGTGATTGGGCTACGCACAATCCACAGCTAGGTATTTAAAAAATAAATGTGTCTGTCATTTTACCCCTTTTTTCTCCCCAATTTCGTGATATCCATTTGCGATCCAATTACGATCTTGTCTCATCGCTGCAACTCCCCAACAGGCTTTGGAGAGAAGGTCGTGTCATGCGTCCTCAGAAATGTGACCAGCCAAGCCGCGCTTCTTAACATCCGCTTGCCTAACCCTGAAGCCAGCCGCACCAGAGTCCCGGAGGAAAACACCCATCAGCTGACGAGGTCGGTTTGTAGGCACCCAGCCTGCCACAAGAAGTCGCTAGAGTGCGATGAGACAAGTAAAGCCTCCCCCCCGGCCAAACCCTCCCCTTACAACGCTGGGCCAAATGTGGTCCACCCTATGGGACTCCCGGTCACGGCTGTTCGAACCCCAGGCTGTAGTGACGCTGTAACACTGCGATGCTGTGCCTTAGACCTCTGCGCCACTCGGGAACCTGCGTTGTTTTTAATAAGCTTATATTGATCCTCTGTGGCTAAATTATACTCCTGGTGTAGTATTCCGAATTATAGCATTTTAGTTCATCTCACTTTAGATATTTATTGTACTTTTTATCCCCTTTTTTTACCCCCTGCGATGCAGTGCCTAAGAACGCTGCGCCACTCGGGAGGCCCGAAACTCACTGGTTATGAGAGAGATTCAGGTGTGCTTCTCTCTCTCTCAACACAGCAATGGCCATGCATGTGTTGGTCTCTAGGCTACAATGTTGCGTTAACCATAAACTCGTTTTATTTAACTAGGCAAGTCAGTTAAGAACAAATTCTTATTTTCAATGATGGCCTAGGAACAGTGGGTTAACTGCCTGTTCAGGGGCAGAACGACGGATTTGTACCGTGTCAGCTCGGGGGTTGGAACTTGCAACCTTCCGGTTACTAGTCCAACGCTCTAACCACTAGGCTACCCTGCCGCCCCAAAATTGACACTGATCGCTTTTATTGGAATTTTTACATCGCAAACAGGATCCGGCTCAAATGAAGCACGGGGTGTGACTGAGATAGAGAATGTGTATAACTGGACATGGAGGAGATGGCATCATGGCGTGGCCGGTGGGTGTCCATATGAAGGACAAGCTCAGCTGACATTAACCCCATCAGAACAGAGTTGTAGATCTCTGGGCAGTAGTCATGATACAGAGTGCCTGGTTCCCTTGACCGCTTGGGAACCATGTCCCCCTCACTGCCCCCCTGTCACTCCTAAAGGCAGACGAGAACAGAGATGACCCCCCCCCAAACCTCACCCCCCTCCGCCCAGTATCAGAGACCCCAAGGCCGATCCCCAATGCCACCGGCTAGCCAGTCTCTCCAGATCAGTTTCACTCTGCACTGGGCAGAAGGCTAGGATATGGACCAAGACACTCTCTCTCTGTCTATCTGTCAGTCTGTCTGTCCATCCAGTCTGGGGTTGTATTGAGGTTTTGCTGTGTCTTGTTGAGTAGCCACCATAATGGGGTGACAAGGCACCGCTGCTCGGTGGTTTGTGTTCAGAGGTTTTGTGACATTTCCTTAAGAAAGAGAGCGATATGTAACAGAGATTACTGATTTCAAGCAGGGGTAGAATGTTTGGTGAGTTCACCTTAAATGCCAAACCGATGACCGTGTTAGTTGGAGATTTTTTTTGTCCTCCCCTTTCTAAGCCTGTGAGCCTCAGCCCAGGTCCGAAGCTCCATGTATAGCCAAGTATCTGCTGTCCAGGAACCAGTGGCGTGGAGAGAGATGAGTAGTGATGAGTCCTGTCAGTGAGTGGCTCTGTAACAAGCAGCTTCTCCCTACAGTCCCTGTACTGTCAGAGTGTATAAGGCCTGACGTCCCAGCCTGCCTGCCTCACCGTAGTACTACTAGTGGTTGTGAGGCTCTGTCCTTGGCCGTACTCCACTCTGTCTTCAGGTAATCACTGTTCTCTGATCCCACCCTGCTCCTGGTGGAATGAGATCACTGCTGGCTTAGGGGGGTTTTGCCCATGATGATGTGGCCTGGGCCCTGGAGGGAGCCAGCCAGGCAGGCAGGCAAGGATCCTGGCTATGGTGATTAGGATCCTGGATAATTACAGAGAAAAGCCAGGAGGCTAGAGGCCCACTGAAGGTTAGCCGTCTGAATCACAAAGGACAGACTGACGGACACGGGGGTCTTGACTGTGGTACGGACTGGGGCGCTCTTCCAACTTCCACTGTCCGCTCCTTTACCGAGCAGCGCCTCAGAAACACGTCCTGGTGTCCTCCCCTGCTGTCGCTGAGTATCCCTTGTTCGTTCTCTTCCCAAGAGCTCTGTATTAAGGACTGTTACATCATCTCTCCTATACACATACACATACTGTATAATCAACTTGAACATCTTATCCGACATAACATTTATGCCTGACACTTGTATGGTACATTAGCGGTATATTTCTTATCAACCATAACGCATACATAATCATCACCCTATAGTCGTTCTTAATGAGTAAGCTTTTACCAGTATTCTGTTTATATTTTCCCTAATATACGCAAAGATATGCTGATGTCATGGACTATAATGCAGTCTGCGCTGATGGATGGTAGCTTTTTGTGAGAATGAAGCAAAGTTCTTTGTCGCCACGAACTCAAAGCGTCAAATCCCCACAGACGTGTGTGTGTTCATTTCCATACGTATGTCTCTCAGCCACTCAGAGTGGCTGGAGCCAATCTCCAGCAATAACACTTTTACTGCACTGCACATTTCACGCTTCATTTGGCTCTGCTGGGCCGTTTGAAGGACTTTATGGCCATTGGACATTAGAGAGAAAGAAACATCAAAACATGGAAACCTCAATGCCACATCTGAATGCTTGCAATAGCAGTCACTCTCCTTAAATTGGCCCAAGGAATCGGTTGTGTGTGTATATCTATGAGAAGGACTTATTTTAAGTGGTCTCAAGCTCCGTTTTAAGATTGAGATGGAATAGAAACTAAGAATGGAAACCAAGATGCACAATAAAGCCAATATGAGTAATTGCACATTTACCAGATGGATAAGAACATTAGACTAGAGAGACATGTCCCCCCCTCAAAATGTACACAAGTCGTAAAGGAGGCCGGCTATGAACAGTTTGTGCTCAGGCTGACCAGTATATAGATATGGTTTGAATGGGAGCGTGGGGGCTGTGGGGACTCACAGGTGGCCAACAATGTGCCACCCTGCTGCCCCACTGGTGGCCAAGCATAGCAATCGCTCTCCCCTTAGGGCTCCAACGCTTTCTGCTGTGTGTGTGTGTGTGTGTGTCACACATGTTTAACACACACACACACACACACAGTCACTCACACAAACATGTCACACATGTTTAACACACACGTGTGTGTGTGTGTGTGTGTGTGTGTGTGTGTGTGTGTGTGTGTGTGTGTGTGTGTGTGTGTGTGTGTGTGTGTGTGTGTGTGTGTGTGTGTGTGTGTGTGTGTGTGTGTGTGTGTGTGTGTGACGAGCGTCTGCCACCAGATTGATGTGAGTGGCTGTGAGACCTTGCTCTTTTCAGACGTGCTCTGCGGTGGCAGCTGGAGTGTGGCATTGGCGGGGCCCCACGCTGACTGGGCGCTTCCAGCCTCCCAGCACCAAGCGTGAGACTGACGGCCACTGACACCTGCCATTTGGACCCTTTTCTGGGTGAAAAATGTCATAATTTTCCGACAGGACCAGGGCCGGTATCTGATCATCAATCCTCCGGCCAAAGTCCCCCGGGTCAGGCTTTGCAGCTGACTGAACAATGGGGCAAAGCTGTTTGAGGTGTGTGTGTGTGTGTGTGTGTGTGTGTGTGTGTGTGTGTGTGTGTGTGTGTGTGTGTGTGTGTGTGTGTGTGTGTGTGTGTGTGTGTGTGTGTGTGTGTGTGTGTGTGTGTGTGTGTGTGTGTGTGTGTGTGTGTGTGTGTGTGAGAAGATAGGCAGAATACATCCATTCACACAGATGCATCACTCTCACTGAAAACCCTAAAATACGCTCTAAGGAGAGCAATCAATTTCCCTTTTTTTAATCACTCCTCAACCTCATCAGTTCAATGAAGTTGAGTTTAATTATAATCAGTCTATTCAACCCAGGATAGGAGGCTGTATGGCCTTTCTGTTCCTGGATCAGCTGATTGGAACCATGTGGCAGGGCAGTCAAATAATTGGATGTAGAGGTTGGACAAAGCCTTGAGATTATCATTATTTGAGGGATTGCACTGATGGTATTGTTGAAGATGTTGACATCATGGTATTTGGAATTTAGTGATCGCTGATTGGTGATGTCACAGAGGATTATTCTAATAATATCAGAGAGAGAAAAAATTGTTCTGCATATAAGGTCCTAAAGTGGGACAATAGACCCAGTTGGTATTAGATAGAACGTCGCAACCCTGCCCACCTGTGGGGAAAACAACCTGTGGTTACCTAGGTTACACCGTTTTGCTCAAAGAAAAAACGTAACCTTTTTCAAATGCAATTTTCTTGTCGTCTGCTTGTTTTAGTCAATTATAAAACTACATTTAAGAAAAGTACAACATGTCTAAAGATAATTGTTCAAAATTGCCTGCATTATCACAATTTAGAAAAACATAATATTGTAGGGCAGCGTTTCCCAAACTCAGTCCTTGGGATTGATTATTTGAATCAGCTGTGTAGTGCTAGGGCAAAAACCAAGCTAGCTACCGATCAGAACATTTTAAAGCTAGCCAAGACCAACAACACCATTAAACGGACTATACAGCTGCAAGTAGTGAGTGGAGTTACAAACAGACTATACTAAACAAGTTGAATGTCTTACCTGTGATTTAGACGTTTTCCCACACACACAGCTACGTGTAGCCTACTTGGACACCACGTCCTCACATTTCTCACTCACACACACTGAATAGCAGGCTCTATTTCCCTACGTGGGAGCATTGTGAACTGTCGGTCAGGATGTTTGACCTGGCTACATGTACATTGTATAACAAAACAGCTTTTCAACATGTTTTGTCATTTCTGTATAACAAAAAAAGCAGATGTACAGTTGTGGGGTTTAATGGAGAGACACATTCAGTTCAATGAGTTGTGGGGTTTAATGGAGAGACACATTCAGTTCAATGAGTTGTGGGGTTTAATGGAGAGACACATTCAGTTCAATGAGTTGTGGGGTTTAATGGAGAGACACATTCAGTTCAATGAGTTGTGGGGTTTAATGGAGACATATTCCGTTCAATGAGTTGTGGGTTTAATGGAGAGACATATTCCATTCAATGAGTTGTGGGGTTTAATGGAGAGACATTCCGTTCAATGAGTTGTGGGTTTAATGGAGAGACATTCCGTTCAATGAGTTGTGGGGTTTAATGGAGAGACACATTCAGTTCAATGAGTTGTGGGTTTAATGGAGAGACACATTCAGTTCAATGAGTTGTGGGGTTTAATGGAGAGACACATTCAGTTCAATGAGTTGTGGGGTTTAATGGAGAGACACATTCAGTTCAATGAGTTGTTGGGTTTAATGGAGAGACGCATTCAGTTCAATGAGTTGTGGGGTTTAATGGAGAGACACATTCAGTTCAATGAGTTGTGGGGTTTAATGGAGAGACATTCCGTTCAATGAGTTGTGGGTTTAATGGAGAGACATTCCATTCAATGAGTTGTGGGGTTTAATGGAGAGACACATTCAGTTCAATGAGTTGTGGGGTTTAATGGAGAGACATTCCATTCAATGAGTTGTGGGGTTTAATGGAGAGACGCATTCAGTTCAATGAGTTGTGGGGTTTAATGGAGATGCATGTTTTGTTCAATGAGTTGTGGGGTTTTAATTGGAGAAAGATTAGTCATTTTTATCTTGTTCATTACGCACTCTTTTCTAAGTGCAACCCCATCTTAAACTTTGTGATGCCTACTAGAATCAACGGCCAAAAGCAGATTGAGTCTAATTCTGTTTGGGGATTTGCTGCTTCCTGTCTCTGTTTCACAGTGTTCTGTATCATGTCACCAAGGGGATGATATTGTCCTTGCTCCTCGCTAACAGACCTGATGATCTGATGCTGAATTTTAATTAGGGAGTGGTTTGAGCGAGGGGTCCAGGGGGGGTGAGGTATCAAAGCTTGTATCCGTCTCCCCCAATGTCTGTCATGACTGGCCGTCAGGGGCAGTGGCATGGAGGGGGTGTGAGAAAGGGAGAGGGCTACAGTAAGACTGGGGTTCGGAGGGAGCTTGGCTGTGACTTTGCCCCAGGACAGGAACCAGGGACAATGGTCTGAGTAAGTGAGTGACAACCCTGAAGGGCCACCAAGTCATCCTTTTCACTTAGAGGCATCCCTTGACTTTGTGCTTGTGTGTGTGTTAGTGTCCACTTAGGCCAGAGCGCAGGGCACAGACAACCTTCTGCTGGCTGCCACGGCGATACCCTCGCCATGACGATGGTCTGGGTAACGTAGAGACAAGGGGTCTAGGCTGTATCTATGACAGGGCTGCTACCAGCTGCCCCAGCAGCACTGCTAATTAATTCAGACATGATAGGGGCTAGCCTCTCTCCCTGTGTCTCTCTTCCTCCCCTTTCCTCTGTCTATCCCTTTCTTATATGACTGTAGAGGTTTTTTGGGGGGCACTTTCCCCTGGGACAGACACTAACTGTACAGACTCCCTTTCAACTGACCCAGAGCATTCTACTGTGTCACATATCACTTAATGAGGAAGAGAGAGTGTGTGTTTGTGTGTTTATTTTATCTGTGGTTGCTGCCTTACTGACGTACAGGGAGACCCATGGCCTTGTCAGTGGATGATGTCCTTCCTCAGCTCAGTGCTGCCTGTATTTGTCAGATATCATTAGGCCTTGTTCTAAGAGACTAGTGCTGGCCTGCTATCAAACTATCAGCACTGAAAGACTACTCTTCCCCATCACTGGTCACCAGCCTTCTCTCTGGAACCTGCTCTAGTGTGTGTGTGTCTGTGCATGTGCAAGCGAGTACATGAACTTGTGTGAGTAATATATATGCTATTTAGCAGACGCTTTTATCCAAAGCGACTTACAGTCATGTGTGCATACATTCTACGTATGGGTGGTCCCGGGGATCGAACCCACTACCCTGGCGATACAAGCGCCATGTATTATCTTTTACCAGATCTAATGTGTTATATTCTCCTACATTCATTTCACATTTGCATATCCTTACAAGACAATTTTTCATCTACTTATTAGATAGATTAACCTATACCTAATATTTGCAAAAGAGAATTATGAGTAGGTGTTTTTTCATCAATGATTGGTTCCCCAAGGTTAAAGGTCACCACAGTTGACCCTTTCTAAAGGTGAGCGGTTACACAGTACTACTGACTGTTGGTCAGAGGTGTCGGACCAGATGGGCCTGTTTCTGAGGAGTTGCCTCCAGGTTCTGGAGTGGCGAGAGAGAGACTCAAATCAAGCTTTATGCTTCACAGGAAAAAATGAATACAACAATAAAAGCTGAAATATTCACTAAACAACAAACCATAAGATAAAAACAAAAGAATGACACATTGAACAGCTAAAAAGCACCCAAAGGAAAAGCAAAGCTAAAACTATATGTTTTAAGTTCTCTTAAATATGTCCACAGTTTTGCCCTCCCTCAGGTTCTCTGGCAGGCTATTCCAGAAGCTGGGGTCATAGTAACTAAAGGCTGCCTCTCCATGCCTCTTGGTCCTAGACTTTGGGATATTTAAAAGAGCAGTGACCTGAGAGTACATTGGGTACCTTGGGTACATAACTGAAAAGCAAGCAAGAAAGAGAGAGAGAGAGCCAGACGGGAGAACAGAACGACCATCTTGTTGCTTCACTCTCATCAGCATGTGTGTTTGTCTTGTTGCCAAGCTCATTTTTTAATTTTTAATTTTACCTTTATTTAACTAGGAAAGTCAGTTAAGAACAAATTCTTATTTTCAATGACGGCCTAGGAACAGTGGGTTAACTGCCTGTTCAGTGGCAGAACGACAGATTTGTACCTTGTCCGCTCGGGGGTTTGAACTTGCAACCTTCCGGTTACTAGACCAACGCTCTAACCACTAGGCTACCCTGCCGCCCCTATATCCATACAGGACATGAGCTTATCTGTCTGTGGCCTGCCATTGGTCCCTGCTTCATGCAAACTCTTTACAATATATGGTCCTGTCTATCTCAATCACAGTGTTTATTGTATCTCTGTTTTTTTTGTCTCTTGTCTGTTCTTGTCACTATGACTGTTTGTCTCTGCTTCTCTGTGTGAGAGTGGTGTGTGTTTGGGTGTGTGCCCTGTGCTGTGACCTCCTAATCCGTCTGACTGTCTTATTAATGACCAGCTTGCCGACTCCATATTCTCTGACCCTGCTGAAGGTCATGTGCCAGCGCTCGTTAGCGCTGTCACTACGAAGACATGTCAGCTGTCAGCAGAAGCGGGAGTGGGGGGTTCTAATGCAGAGACTGCTAGAGTAGTCAAATGGGGGAGGGAGAAAGATGGGAAGAGAGAGGGGACAAGTTAATTTAACATGTAATTCTTGTCAGACTTCTGTCGGCTGTTGCTAAACAGGATGGTACTAATTGGCAAGGTTGTCGTGGCAGAGGCCCCCATTCTAGGGTATTTTGATGTGGCTGTAGTGAGAAGGGGATCTTAAGAGGTTTGGTTGTACCAACAGTGGGTGTAAGAGGGGCAGGCGTTGACCTCTCATCACAAAGGTCAGCTAGATATGAACACTGAGGAGAGATGCTCCCCATCGGATCTGTAAATCCAAGAGGAAAGAGAGAAGGGCATACCCTGAAGATGGAGGATGGATCAGTGGCATGACTTTATAATAACACCTCTAACCGGACATGCAGGATAATATGGCAATTGTGAGATGATACAAAATGCATCATGCGGGATGATTTCTGTATTTTGAAAGTTACATATCTTAAACTTGATTGCTGACAAGCAAAACATTTTGGGACTTTGTCAACAACTGACTAATGAAACAAATACCCATAGATCGTTTTTGGGTGGAGTTTTCCTTTAATGTCTTCAATTCCCCCACCATTTCTCAGTCATCATCCTACAATAGATGTGTAGTAGTGGCAGCAGCAGCAGCAGCAAAAAAAGAAACGTCCCCTTTTCAGCTCCCTGTCTTTCAAAGATAATTCGTAAAAATCTGAATAACTTCACAGATCTTCATTGTGAAGGGTTTAAACACTGCTTGTTCAATGAACCATAAACAATTAATGAACATGCTCCTGTGGAACGGTCGTTAAGACACTAACATCTTACAGACGGTAGGCGATTAAGGTCAAAGTTATGAAAATTTAGGACACTGAAGAGGCCTTTCCACTTACTCTGAAAAACACCAAAAGAAAGATGCCCAGGGTCCCTGCTCATCTGTGTGAATGTGCCTTAGGCATGCCGCAAGGAGGCATGAGGACTGCAGATGTGGACAGGGCAATAAATTGCAATGTCCGTACTGTGAGATGCCTAAGACAGCACTACAGGGAGACAGGACAGCTGATCATCCTCGCAGTGGCAGACCATGTGTAACAACACCTGCAAAGGATCGGTACATCCGAACCACACCTGCGGGACAGGTCAGGATGGCAACAACAAATGCCTCAGTTACACCAGGAATGCACAATCCCTCAATCAGTGCTCAGACTGTCCACAATAGGCTGAGAGAGGCTGGACTGAAGGCTTGTAGGCCTGTTATGTCCTCACCAGACATCACCGGCAACAATGTCACCTATGGGCACAAACCCACCGTCGCTGGACCAGACAGAATTGGCAAAAAGTGCTCTTCACTGACTAGTCACGGTTTTGTCTCACCAGGGTTGATGGTCGGATTTGTGTTTATCACCGAAGGAATGAGAGTTACACCGAGGTCTGTACTCTGGAGCAGGATCGATTTGGAGGTGGAGGGTCCGTCATGGTCTGGGGCGGTGTGTCACAGCATCATCGGACTGAGCTTGTTGTCATTGCATGCAGTCTCAATGCTGTGTGTTACAGGGAAGAAATCCTCCTCCCTCATGTGGTTCCCTTCCTGCAGGCTCATCCTGACATGACCCTCCAGCATGACAATGCCACCACGCACAGAATGAGCAGTATGGCAGGTTTTCTGCAAGACAGGAATACCAGTGTTCTGCCATGGTTAGCGAAGACCCCGGATCTCAATTCCATTGAGCACGTCTGGGACCTGTTGGGTCGGAGGGTGAGGGCTAGGGCCTTTCCCCCCAGAAATGTCCGGGAACTTGCAGGTGCCTTGGTGGAAGAATGGGGTAACATCTCACAGCAAGAACTGGCAAATCTGGTGAAGTCCATGAGTTGTTGAGTCTTGTTATGTTCATACAAATATTTACACGTTATGTTTGCTGAAAATAAACGCAGTTGACAGTGAGAGGACATTTCTTTTTTTGCTGAGTGTAGTAGTAGTAGCAGCAATATAGTCGTCCTCATTTAACGTGTTCTATCGTCCTCATTTAACGTGTTGAAAATAATGAACATTGAAATGTTACTGTGGCTACAGTAGGTTTGACTCTGAGTTAGAGGCCTTCAAACATGGACCTGGGGCTTTCCCCATCCGGACCTGATATGCATAAATAAAAAATGTCACTATAGAGACCCGTTGCGAACGGACCAGAACACAATTAGACCCGTTCCTGGTCAGACCCGGTCCAATCCGAGTGAGGGAAGCAGCAGAGAAGTAAATGTTTAAGCGACCTTATTAACCGAAGCTGATAAAGAGCGAGGGAGAGGTGGTCGAGAGAGTTGACGGTCTAGCAGGGGCCGTGCAGTGTGTGAAGGCTACTGTGAGTGTGAGTGAGTGACACGGGAACAGGGAGGAGGGAAGGAGAGATGGCAACCGACCAAGCCAACTCACGCTACAGCAGACTAATACACTATATATATATACATACACTATATATACAAAAGTATGCGGACACCCCTTTAAATTAGTGGATTTGGCTGTTTCAGCCACACCTGTTGCTGACAGGTGTATAAAATTGAGCACACATCCATGCAATCTCCATAGACAAACATTGACAGTAGAATGGCCTTTTTGAAGAGCTCAGTGACTTTCAAAAGTGGCACCGTCATAGGATGCCACCTTTCCAACAAGTTAGTTTGTCAAATTGTGGCCCTACTAGTGCTGTTATTGTGAAGTGAAAATGTCTTGGCGCAAAAACGGCTCAGCAGCGAAATGGTAATCCACACAAACTCTCAGAACTGGACTGCTGAGTGCTGTAGCACGTAAAAACCGTCTGTCCTCGGTTGCAACACTCACTACCGAGTTCCAAACTGCCCCTGAAAGCAATGTCGGCACAATAACTGTTTGTCGGAAGCTTCATGAAAAGGGTTTCCATGGCCAAGCAGCTGCACACAAGCCTAAGATCACCATGCGCAATGCCAAGCGTCAGCTCGAGTGGTGTAAAGCTCTCTACCATTGTACTCTGTGGAGTAGTGGAAACGCTCTCTGGAGTGATGAATCACGCTTTACCATCTGGCAGTCCGACGGACAAATCTGGGTTCGGCGGATGCCAGGAGAACTCTACCTTCTCCAATGCATAGTGCCAACTGTAAAGTTTGATGGAGGAATAATGGTCTGGGGTTGTTTTTTCATGGTTCGGGCTAGGCCCCTTATTTCTAGTGAAGGGAAATCTTAACTCTACAGCATACAATAACATTCTCATTGATTCCAACTTTGTGGCAACAGTTTGGGTAAGGCTCTTTCCTGTTTCTGCATGACAATGCCCCCGAGCACAAAGCGAGACCCATACAGAAATGGTTTGTCGAGATCGGTGTGGAAGAACTTCACTGGCATGCACAGAACCCTGACCTCAACCCCATCAAACACCTTTGGGATGAATTGGAACTTTGACTGCGGGCCCGGACTAATCGCCCAACAACAGTGTCTGAACTCACTAATGCTCTTGTGGCTGAATGGAAGCCAGTCGCCGCAATGTTCCAACATCTAGTGGAAAGCCTTCCCAAAAGAGTAGATGCTGTTATAGCAACAAAGGGGGGGGACCAACTCCACATCAATGCCCATGATTTTGGAATGAGATGTTCGACGAGCAGGGGTCCACATACTTTTGGTCATAAAGTGTAGTTGCCATAGCTAGGTTATTTATCATCCAATACGATTACGTGGTACCTGTCTTGACTGCATCAAACCAGGAGAAGCTAGTTAAACTAGCTAGGCTAATTGAGGCTACATGCGCTTTCTCGTCCTACACAGTTACACACAACAATTCCATCCAGAATATAAAGTAGCATCCTACCTGTAGGCTTTTGGTCTTTGTAGCCTATCATTCTCCTTTATAACTTTTAATTCCACCTTCCATTGTTTCTCCTAACTTTTGTCCCACACGAAGGCTCTATGCCTGTATCCTTTTGCCACTTTGATGACTAACGATTGGCCAACAACAAGCTACACGCGCCACTTTGGTGGAAAGCAAAGAGCAGCAGCATGAAATATACCGTTTTTCTCTCTCTCTCTCTCTCTCTCTCTCTCTCTCTCTCTCTCTCTCTCTCTCTCTCTCTCTCTCTCTCTCTCTCTCTATCTCTCTATCTCTCCATCTACTGCAGCAGTCGTGATCGGATCTGTATGGGTCCTTCCGGACAAGTCAGTTAAAGTTACACATACCCAAGACCCGTGACAATCATATCAGATCCGACCAAGACCTGTGACATTATATAGAATTCTGGATCCGGAACCTCTCGGATCAGGTCTCGGGTTTTCGGGTACGGGTGATGATGTTAATATTATTGCTCGATATTTCCACATTTTATTTATTTTTATTATGACTGGTGTTTATGGGCCAAACATTTCTGAAGTGCTAAGCCTATTCTGTCCCAAGGTCCCAATAAGGATTTCATTCTGTATTTTATTATTTATCTTCTGCTGTTGAAGCAAACGGTAGCAGTACACTTACAAGTCCTCTAGATGGCAGTAGTGTCACACTACAACTGGATTCTCTGTACACACACACACACACACACACACACAAACTAAGCTTGGAGGTTAAGTCCATTAGTTAAGGATTCATTCTGTCCTTTAGCTCTGCATCACCCTACATTGTCTTATGTCTGCTGGGGCTCCACCTTTTGGCTTTTACCCTCACATCAGGTATATTTCTGGAACTAATGGCCATATTTTAAAAGTAACAAGCAACACAATGGTAAAACTGTTAAGGTATTTGGATGTGCTTGAGTGCTTTACGACCAATTAGTCATAGAATTGAAAATAATAGATAATGCCGTTTTTGAATGTATGTATGCATGGTAGACTTCTATAGTTGAGAACATGTCCTAGGCATATTCATGTAGATAAACGAGCAGAAGCATTCGCCTTGGCCTCTAACCTTATTTGCTTGATGAAAAGGTCTGTGATCACCGGAGTTGGAAGAGAACGTTAGAGATAATTACCATGGTGAAAGGTTAGATTTATTGAGTCGGTGTCTACGACAGAGGGCCTCGAACAGAGAAAGGAGAGCTTGTTACTGAATGAATGAATTGATTTGTAGGTAATGGTGCATTTGACACTAGCCATCTAAGTGGTGCTGAGAATACATCAGTGGAAGGAGGGGCTCTGCGAGTGATGTGATGGTTATGACAGTACATTGACTCTTTCTTATGAACCTTAATCATATTATTTTTGTACATCTTTATTAGGGCTATTTGTTTTTCCTCCATCTTCCCCATTCGCTTACTTTTTTTCATTATTTTTTCACCTAAAAGCTTCCTTAAAAGCAATGTGGATCAGTCTCACAAACCTGAGCTTATGACATCCTTGATAGTCAAAGAAAAAGTAGTGTATGCATGAAAGGCAGGAAGGAACAGCAGGGCCTTATGGACTTAAGAATCTAGTATTGATGCTTTGTGAGAAGATGATATTTTAGTAGAAAGAAGAGGCTGGAGGAAAATGGCACTTGGAGGGGGGGGGGGGATATATGAATATAGATGCACACTCATGTACTGAAACTTTTGAGAAGAGAGTAACAATACGAGTGGGCTTTGGTATGAGTGTGAGTAGTTCTGCCACTGGTTGACTGCTACTGTGTGATCCTGGCTGCTACTGTAGACTTTGTCATTGTGCTAATGCTAGTTAGCATTGGGTCCAGTAAATACCTTCACCTTCCTTCAAACTGCACGCAGAGACATACAAATAGTATCCATGACTTCATCCGACTGGGTAAGTAGAACAAAGCACTGAATTGCCAAATTGTTGAACTATTCCTTTAACCACGTGTTCTCTCTGTCTCAGCATCACCAGCGAGGCAGGGGCATCCATCTACAGTGTGAGCCCAGCGGCAGTGAAGGAAATGCCTGATCTGGACCCCAACCTGAGGAGTGCAGGTGAGATACACCTCAGTCAATGGGCATGTCATGCCAAATAGTGTCCACTTGCCAAAATATGTCCTCCCCTCTTGCATCACAATGGGATTTGAGAAATAGACCATATGTGTTTTATGGTTACATACACCAGATAGGTGCAGTGAAATGTGATGTTTTACAGGGTCAGACATAGTAGTACAGCACCGCTGGATCAAATTAGGGTTCAGTGCCTTGTTCAAGGGCAGAAGGACAGATTTTTCACCTTGTCGGCTCGGTTATTCAAACCAGCAACCTTTCGGCTACTGGCCCAACGCTCTAACTGCTAGGCTATATGCTGCCCTAATTAGGAGTTAGCCTCCGTTGCTAGAAGTTGCGAAATTCGGACTGGTCTACATAATGAACCTTAACCTCTGTTGTTATGTTGGTGGCTTAGCTCTTTGCTGGATTCTAGTCTGCTCTTCTGAGTCCTGCTCTGCTGTCTGGTCTGGCCAGGCAGCTCACATCTCTGCTGTCTGGTCTGGCCAGGCTGCTCTCATCTCTGCTGTCTGGTCTGGCCAGGCTGCTCTCATCTCTGCTGTCTGGTCTGGCCAGGCTGCTCTCATCTCTGCTGTCTGGTCTGGCCAGGCAGCTCTCATCTCTGCTGTCTGGTCTGGCCAGGCAGCTCTCATCTCTGCTGTCTGGTCTGGCCAGGCAGCTCTCATCTCTGCTGTCTGGTCTGGCCTGGCAGCTCTCATCTCTGCTGTCTGGTCTGGCCTGGCAGCTCTCATCTCTGCTGTCTGGCCAGGCAGCTCTCATCTCTGCTGTCTGGTCTGGCCAGGCAGCTCTCATCTCTGCTGTCTGGTCTGGCCTGGCAGCTCTCATCTCTGCTGTCTGGTCTGGCCAGGCTGCTCTCATCTCTGCTGTCTGGTCTGGCAGCTCTCATCTCTGCTGTCTGGTCTGGCCTGGCAGCTCTCACCTCTGCTGTCTGGTCTGGCCTGGCAGCTCTCATCTCTGCTGTCTGGCCAGGCAGCTCTCATCTCTGCTGTCTGGCCAGGCAGCTCTCATCTCTGCTGTCTGGTCTGGCAGCTCTCATCTCTGCTGTCTGGTCTGGCCTGGCAGCTCTCATCTCTGCTGTCTGGTCTGGCCAGGCAGCTTTCATCTCTGCTGTCTGGTCTGGCCAGGCTGCTCTCATCTCTGCTGTCTGGTCTGGCCAGGCTGCTCTCATCTCTGCTGTCTGGTCTGGCCAGGCAGCTGTCTGGTCTGGCCAGGCAGCTGTCTGGTCTGGCCAGGCAGCTGTCTGGTCTGGCCAGGCAGCTCTCATCTCTGCTGTCTGGTCTGGCAGCTCTCATCTCTGCTGTCTGGCCTGGCAGCTCTCATCTCTGCTGTCTGGTCTGGCCTGGCAGCTCTCATCTCTGCTGTCTGGCCAGGCAGCTCTCATCTCTGCTGTCTGGTCTGGCAGCTCTCATCTCTGCTGTCTGGTCTGGCCTGGCAGCTTTCATCACTGCTGTCTGGTCTGGCCAGGCAGCTTTCATCACTGCTGTCTGGTCAGGCAGCTCTCATCTCTGCTGTCTGGCCAGGCAGCTCTCATCTCTGCTGTCTGGCCAGGCAGCTCCCATCTCTGCTGTCTGGTCTGGCAGCTCTCATCTCTGCTGTCTGGTCTGGCCTGGCAGCTCTCATCTCTGCTGTCTGGTCTGGCCTGGCAGCTTTCATCTCTGCTGTCTGGTCTGGCCTGGCAGCTTTCATCTCTGCTGTCTGGTCTGGCCTGGCAGCTTTCATCTCTGCTGTCTGGTCTGGCCTGGCAGCTCTCATCTCTGCTGTCTGGTCTGGCCAGGCAGCTCTCATCTCTGCTGTCTGGTCTGGCCAGGCAGCTCTCATCTCTGCTGTCTGGTCTGGCCAGGCAGCTCTCATCTCTGCTGTCTGGTCTGGCCAGGCAGCTTTCATCTCTGCTGTCTGGTCTGGCCTGGCAGCTCTCATCTCTGCTGTCTGGTCTGGCCTGGCAGCTCTCATCTCTGCTGTCTGCTCTGGCCTGGCAGCTCTCATCGCCCCCACTGTCTGTGTGCCTGTAAGGGTGAGAGAGCGGAAGTGCACTGCAGAACACAACTGACAGCACTGTAGGCTTGCCTGCCTGCCTGTCTACCCACTAAACTAATCAGTCATGAAGGGGTCAACCTTGACACAAAACATCCTGGTTAAACACTCTAGTTATGTTGCCCAGGACTTTCTCACACCACTGCATTTGTTTTAAGGTCAATAACTTCAGTTGTTGGTAGCTCTCAAGCACTGACATTAACCTGAACTATCCCACATCAGTCAACACTGACATGGTGCCATGTTATTGACAAACTCTTCTGGTCCCTTATCCTAGCAGTCTGGTCATCTCTGTAGAACTCATCATGTTGCTGTGAAATCTGACTTCCCTCAGGGTCCAGGCTGTGTGACGGACCACACAAACTCTCTACACTCTGCACAATGCGCCATCTCAAACACAGAAACACATTTAAGAAACTCTGGAAAAGAATCAAATGCTCTCCAAAACAGGATTTGAGAATTATTCCAGACTTCCTCTATAAAAACAGTAAATCAAGCTGTGGATTTATTCATACATTGTCCTCTGGTCAAGAGCGCTAGCAAGCCCAGGGAGACATATTTATCCCCTTAATGAAAGGCGTAAGTAATGTTGTGTTTTATTTTGGATGTGTGTAATAATGTGTGGGCATTTATCTTGGATGCAATAGAGTAGAATGTTTAGAAGGACATTGTAGAAAGATTGTTCTGGGGGGGGGGGGTGCTTTCAGTATGTGGATGTGCTTGTCAGCGTAGAGTGTGTTTTTTGAACAAAGAGGGCCTTAAGGGCTTGTTGTTTTACACCACACTTCCAAATTCTAGAACTCTTCCCCCTGCTCTGGTCGGTCTGAACTCCTGAGAGGGAGTACTGATGCCCCCTAGTGTGGAAAGGTAATGACAACACCCTTAGATTTTCCACTGCCCCTCTGTCGGGACTCTGAACTCCGATGCGATGGTTATATGACATTGAGTGGGAGACGGTAGTGGCTAGATCATGAGCATTTTGTTGAGTGTCTGAGTGGATAGTTCTGTGGTTCACTGGTTCACTATCAGGCTAGTGGATGCATTGTGGGTGTATGTATTTAAATCAGTGATGACGAAGTGTTTTGTTATTGATTCAATATGTAATTATGTGTGAATATGTAAGTAGACCGCTTGATTGTAGCCTATGTTACATCATACAAGACTATATTTGAAATGACGGTGATGCGGGTGTTTGTTTGAGTAAAGTGGCTGGTGATGAATGTTGGACTGGTGGATGATATGGTGAAGTGCATTATGGTGGAGGACTGTCTAGATGTGCGAGGCCGAGTCGGTGTGAAAGAGGAGGAGGATGTGGTGGTGTGTTTTGCTAGATGACTCGCTGGATGTACGTAGTTGAGGTGGGACTGGGACGGAGGAGCATGTGGAATCAATGCCTCACTCTCTGCATCTCTCCTTGGAAGCCTGTGGGAAACTGCAGCCTGCAACAATATTTAGACAGGGATGGCATTTCAGCCCAGGCCTTGTACAGCACACACAAAAGCACTTCTCTCCTCCGAGTCCTCTCGCCGTAATAGGGGGGTCATTTGTAAGCAGAGACTAGCAGTGCTCTCTCCAGCACTTATTGAAAAGTTTACTAGCCAAGCTAAAGATTCACCAAGGAGAGGAATCTGGCATGGACTGGATGTTTGGTAGCTCTCCAGTGGGTTAGCGCTGATAGGCTCTCTCTCATAGACTGTCATGGTCAGTTCATTGGTGACTCCACTATTTGTGTAAAATTCTTGTGGTTTTTGAATGATATGTCCCTAGCATGCTCTATTAATCACATGTTGGCCCTAGCATGCTCTATTAATCACATGTTGGCCCTAGCATGCTCTATTAATCACATGTTGGCCCTAGCATGCTCTATTAATCACATGTTGGCCCTAGCATGCTCTATTAATCACATGTTGGCCCTAGCATGCTCTATTAATCACATGTTGGCCCTAGCATGCTCTATTAATCACATGTTGGCCCTAGCATGCTCTATTAATCACATGTTGGCCCTAGCATGCTCTATTAATCACATGTTGGCCCTAGCATGCTCTATTAATCACATGTTGTCCATCTCTTCCACTGTTTTAGGTCCGTGTTTAACCAAACACACTCAACTGGTCCCATTCACCAAACTCCGTTATGTTGTCATTGGCATATAAACAGATGACGTTCGCAAGCTCTCGCTGGGGTTTATTTCTCTTTTAATTAGAGTTTTATTGGCTTTAAATTGAGTTTGGTATTAGGTCTATTTGCATCTATTTTGAGATTCTACTGCTGAGAACTCCGTTAATGTGATCTCTACGAGGAATACGAGCGTTAAGGGTGTGTGTGTGTGAGCTATTTTGTGTATTTGGATTGGAAATAGTTTCTGTTCTCATATGTTGTAGTGGCTGTGAAATGATGTCATGTGTTTAGTAATGTTTATCATTTTTCTTGTCAGCCACCCTGGAGAAGGGATTTAGCTACATTTAACTCGACTTCAAGTATTACAAACATCATCATTAAACGTGTGTGTGTGTGTGTTTGCACGCGTTTGTGTGTGCGTGCTGCATCTCTTCTCCTGAAGTGTACACTTGTTCACTACTTCCAACAAATCTAAAAACCTTGTATTGGTGGAGGAATGGGCTGCAGGGAGGTTCCACCATGCTTCTTATATATGTGTACCAGTTGTACGTGTACCAGTCATTTCCTTCCACATGAACAAGTGCATACTTTGGGAGGAAGATGGGATAATAGCCAGGGGAGAATCTCAATTGCATCTCCTTGATTCCTTGTAACCTATCACCTCGCCGCCTCCTCAAAACCCATTTAATGAGATCCAATGTGTTTTGAGAAGGATGCGAGGAATCAAGGAAATTCAATTGAGATTCTCCCAGTGTGTTTATGTGAGAAAGCAGGGCTGTCTCCAGATGTGTCCTGGAGACAGGTGGGTGTAGTTCAGTGACAGGTGCAGGCACTCTAATTGGCTTGCAGCCGTGGAGTTCATTAAGATGATCCCCCACCAATCATGAGTGCCCTTAGGACAGCCCCTAACATGCATATTTAATAAGTGTAATCAAGTCTGTTACTATATGAAATATGTCATTTATTGTTTTACTTTTCATCATCCCTCCTGGTATTTTAAAAGACAATTTCTCTGTTTGCGTGTATTGGTTAGGCCTAATAGTAATTAATTAGTTTGTGTTGGGCTATACTTTTCCCAGTGTCCATAGGGAGACGAGTTCAGGACCCGCTGGCTGAGCTGGTGAAGATTGACCCGAAACACATCGGCATTGGAACCTACCAGGTTAGTGATTCCCTTAACACTCAGTCCTCACACTGTCTTCTACCTCTCATCTCTCTCCCTTTACACTCAGTCCTCACACTGTCTTCTACCTCTCATCTCTCTCCCTTTACACTCAGTCCTCACACTGTCTTCTACCTCTCATCTCTCTCCCTTTACACTCAGTCCTCACACTGTCTTCTACCTCTCATCTCTCTCACTCAGTCCTCACACTGTCTTCACTCAGTCCTCACACTGTCTTCTACCTCTCATCTCTCTCCCTTTACACTCAGTCCTTGTCTTCTACACTCAGTCCTCACACTGTCTTCTACCTCTCATCTCTCTCCCGTTACACTCAGTCCTCACACTGTCTTCTACCTCTCATCTCTCCCTTTACACTCAGTCCTCACACTGTTACACTCAGTCCTCACACTGTCTTCTACCTCTCATCTCTCTCCCTTTACACTCAGTCCTCACACTGTCTTCTACCTCTCATCTCTCTCCCTTTACACTCAGTCCTCACACTGTCTTCTACCTCTCAGTCCTCACACTGTCTTCTACCTCTCATCTCTCTCCTTTACACTCAGTCCTCACACTGTCTTCTACCTCTCATCTCTCTCCCTTTACACTCAGTCCTCACACTGTCTTCTACCTCTCATCTCTCTCCCCTCAGTTACACTCAGTCCTCACACTGTCTTCTACCTCTCATCTCTCTCCCTTTACACTCAGTCCTCACACTGTCTTCTACCTCTCATCTCTCTCTCCCTTTACACTCAGTCCTCACACTGTCTTCTACCTCTCATCTCTCTCCCGTTACACTCAGTCCTCACACTGTCTTCTGCCTCTCATCTCTCCCTCCCTTTACACTCAGTCCTCACACTGTCTTCTACCTCTCATCTCTCCCTCCCTTTACACTCAGTCCTCACACTGTCTTCTACCTCTCATCTCTCTCCCTTTACACTCAGTCCTCACACTGTCTTCTACCTCTCATCTCTCCCTCCCTTTACACTCAGTCCTCACACTGTCTTCTACCTCTCATCTCTCCCTCCCTTTACACTCAGTCCTCACACTGTCTTCTACCTCTCATCTCTCTCCCGTTACACTCAGTCCTCACACTGTCTTCTACCTCTCATCTCTCCCTCCCTTTACACTCAGTCCTCACACTGTCTTCTACCTCTCATCTCTCCCTCCCTTTACACTCAGTCCTCACACTGTCTTCTGCCTCTCATCTCTCCCTCCCTTTACACTCAGTCCTCACACTGTCTTCTACCTCTCATCTCGCTCTCCCTTTACACTCAGTCCTCACACTGTCTTCTACCTCATCTCTCTCTCCCTTTACACTCAGTCCTCACACTGTCTTCTACCTCTCATCTCTCCCTCCCTTTACACTCAGTACAGTACAGATCCATACCTCCTCTTTGACCCCAGTCTTTTCCGTTCCCTGCCCAGAGCAGAGTGTTGGTATTGAAATGAGATTATTGGCTAGTCCAAACAGAAGCCAGCAGGAGCAGTGAGCTAATCCTTCTCCGGCCGGTTTGCTCTCGCCGCCTCGTGTCATGACTAATCCATTTTTCTCCTCAAATTAATGAAATTAGGCCCTCCTGGTAGCATCATATATTGACACAGAGCTGGGACAAATTAGTATTTTCTCTAGCTATTGCTCACTCTTGTCTCTCCTTTGTGCTCTCTCTTTATCTCTCTCACTATCCCTTTCCCCCTCTCTCTGCTAAAAAACATCAGCTTCAACTCTGGAGGACCTTAAGTGAAAATAAATGCAGATTACTTTACTGAAGAAACAGTTTGTTGTTTCTTGGGAGGCTGGTGAAGGAGAGAAAAAGACGCAGTGTTTTCCCCGCTGTAGAGCTGTGTTGTTATTAGGAGTTCCTAGGCAATGAAAAACAAACAGAGAATCTGTCTGCACCCTTTATCCAGTGAGGGGGGGTGAGGTTTGCCCGCCTGCACCCCTAGAGATGGTTACAGGAAGGTGCTCTCGTTGGAGTTCGACACGAGCTGGAGGCAACGCAATGCATTCTGGTCGGTGGTCGTTCAGTAGAAGAAACTCAGTGCAGAATGACAATGATAGACAGAGATGTCTGGGAGTATTCAAACTGAAAAAGAATATTAAACCACAGACACTCTATGTCTGTTCCTGCATACACACACTTTCAAACATCATTTACCAATGTACATGAAGTTCAAGTGTAAACTCTGCCACACACACAGGCATAAACACTGGCCCTCTTCTGAGTGCAAGGTCTCCTCCTCAGCCTTTGGTTTCTTTCTCCACTCTAACTGAAAGCAGATGTTCCCTGGGAGAAGAAGACAGCCCACGAGCTGTGTCCCCAGGCCAATTCACAGTCCACTGCCCTTAGACACACACACTCACAGCACAGAACAATGCAGCAGTGAAATATGGGGCTATCTGAGAGATCAGTGAAGCCCCCCCAAAGACCTCTGTCTTCACTCCACTGTTCTCCAGCCCAGTCTCTTCTCTCCCCCGCTCAAAAGAACCAGACTGCTGCGTGGGCTGACCACTCCCGACGGCTAGCCAAGACGGTGCTGGTCAGCCAGCCAGCCAGCCAGTGTCCCCCTCCCCCATGGGCCGTGGGTCTGACACTCTGTGCTCCCCCGCCCGGCGCGGGTCACGGTGACGTCCCCCCTCGCGTCTGTCAGCGTAGAGGGTTTATTTACCCTGTCACATGATCTGAGAGGGAGAGGGAACCGGAGCCGGGCGGCTGGGGCTGAGACGTGATGAGTGATGTGGGGACCAGAGATTCAGAGTTGAGGGAGACTGAGGCTGGAGGGGGAAGTGTACAGACCTGTAGTGTACAGACCTCAGTTCTGGGTTATTTGATCTCTCAAGCTCAGTGTTTTTTGTTCTTGTCTTGAATTTGTTCTCACAAGGCAGTTTCTGTGTTGTTTCACCAGCTGTGTGGTTCTTTTGTTTGGCCTTACTGGATGGTCTGAGACACTGTTGTAAGGACTAAAGTGGCAAGTGCTTTTCGACTAACAGGCTCTGCTGTAAACAGTGACTGTCAATGCTAGTACTGCAGGCTAACTCCCTATATGTGTTGTACACTAACTTAGCTAGCATGGAGTTTATTAACCCAGAAAGCTAGAGAACACCCAGCCAAGTGAAACAGAAATAAAGTGCACACACAGCGCCTCTTTCACACCCTTGACTGACAGGCCTGATGAGAGCAAGGAAATGGGTGGATGGGTGAAAGAGACTGGAGCAATAAAATCTGATTGGAGCTATCTGTAGCCGAGGGACCCTGCTGAAAATGTCATTTTCACTCCAAATACGTGCGGTAGAAAGAACTGAACAGTTTCTTCAGTTTGAAGACGTGTATTTTTGAGTTATTTATTTATTAGAAGTTATGCACAGTCATACATGTACTTGATGTGTTTTGGACGAATCTGCCTAAAATGTGATTCCAACTTATATTTTCATAGATAAGAAATAGATTCAGATTGAAGCAAATTTCAAAGATACCATGATACCAAAATGATGTCTAATGGTTTTTGGATGATCTAGGTCTACGATCTTCCTTCCCAGAAGGATACTGTGTGTATTTTCCCTGACATGAACACTTTCCTGTTGACAGTGGCTTTGTTCTCACATGTCAATCACTGGTGATGTGGGCGGAGCCTCACTTCAGGGGAATCCCCTGGGTCATACTTTCAGCCCCAGCTGTGTTTGAAAACACAGTGAAACACAGCCGGATATTAAAGAAGCTGTCACTCCTCACCTCTCTCCCCTCTCCTTGCCCCCATACCCCTCCTCCCCTAGAGCACCCTGAGAAAGTGTGCTGTTTAGCAGTTAAGTTAGGGCAGGTTTTGTGTCAAGGCAGGTGAGATGGCTCTATGGCCCATGGCAGGTGATTGTGATGTCACTTCCATCGGTAGTCCTAGCAGCATTCTCAAGGTCTTGTTTGGTAGACACGTATTGATTGGCTGACCCTCTGGGCTCTTCTCCGACTCTGAGTCTATAGGTGCCTGCAGGGCGGACAGGAAGAGAGGGGTAAGTGGAAGGAGGGAAGAAAGGAGGGGTGGCAAGTGATGTAGGGGTGACAGTGATTGATGGCTCTTGCCTGAAAGCAGCTTCTGAGCGTGGGAAAAAAATGACGTTTTGCCACTGAAAGGCTGTGGCTCAAACACAGGAGGAGCCCTAACTTTCACTGTAACCCAATTTCGCTCTCACATTTCCTCTGTTAGTGTCAGAGTTTTTCCTATGCTGTACAGGTGTGCCCTAGTTACCTAAATCTTTCAGCTCAGGAGTGAAAACCCACTTCATTGTTTTTCAATGGGATTTACAATTTGGACAGCACTGTACAGTATGCGAGGCAATATGGAGAATATAATTGTTTTCATACTATAGCTTTCCTATAACAACAGTTGTTTTTGTTGCCGAGGTGCGTCGCGCAGCATGATAAACCACCAGTACATATTGTGCTCCTCGAACCCGAGGACAATAATATCAGAGGGGGAAAAGTGTTTGTTTGTAGTAACTTGTTGCTGTACTATCACTAATGGACGTGACTCTTTCACCATTCAGGATTCCAGCTTTATTCATGTATGTGAGGGAATTCAGGGAAATGCAGAATTTGTTGTTGGGCTACATAACAACCGATCTTTCTGAGTAGTGAAGTGTGTGTGTGTGTTTTCTCACCGCATGCTCTACTAGTAGTGCCCTGTAGCAGAATGGGAGTGTGTCTCCACTGAGAGGTGTGATAGGAGGAAGAGGAGGACAGCCCGCTCTGTTGGCAGGTGTTTATTGGCAGGCTTTCTCACAGCCCTCAGCCGAATAGCACAGGGCTCAGGGCTGTTCATCAAGGCTGTTACAATAACATCAAACCATCTCCTCACTGTCATGATGCTTTGCCTTCTGATTTACGACTGTTTATTGACACACACACACACACACACACACACACACACACACACACACACACACACACACACACACACACACACACAGGCACTTGCATGCATGCATATATATATATATATATCACACACACTTTCCATAAACTCAACACTGCCATGGCTGTAACAAATTCGCTGTATATACGAAAACATTTTCAGTGGTAGCCCTCATTATGGGCCATACAATCACTACCCTAAGGGCCTCAGTAGAAACTGCCGTTCTGGCTCCTGTACGGTTGTAAGGCAGTTGTCAGACCTTAAGTGATAGGCTTCATGAATGCGTGTCAGTCAGTGATACCAGTTAGTCACTGACCACCATTACAGCTCCACGTCAGTCAGCGCCTCCGCAATCGCCTCTTTCAGAACCCTATCTACTATTCTGACATTCTCTCGCTCTCTCCTATTTGATTGGGGGCTTTAATGTTTGCTGGAGAATACCTGGCTCTGGTTACCATGAGGCCATAGTGGGGTTGGGGGGGAGGGGCCATGTAAAGGGATCTCGTTTAAACATCTTTTGTGTCTCTCCAACTCGGAGAGAAATATGTTTTCAGAGCCTGCAGCTGGTTAGACCAGCGAAGCGGGGTCTCCCTCTGTCTGTCGTGACCCCGCCGACTGATTGACATCTCGGAATGGCATCGTCTCATAATAAGCTGTTAACTGGGCTGAGTGTAGACAGAAACACTTTGTTCTGGACTGGGGCCCGTCCAACCCAAACAGGACCTCGCACCTGAATCTAATCCCACCTCTCCACACCGCCGTGGTATGGGGGCTGGGGTGAGGGGTGGGAGTTGTGGGTTTTGGGTAAGTTGGAAGTAGTAGGGTGAGGATGGGGTACTGCCTTTTTTACCCTCGTCCTGGCAGTGTTTATGCTTTCATGGGGGCGGGGGGGTCATAAGTGTAAAAAAAACACCCCAAATTCTTCCCAAACTAACCACAGTCTGTCAATGGCGTAATTGGTTTTCTGGTGTTGTGTCTTCATGGCTAACATCGCAAGCGGCCGTCGCTGGGCTCAGCTGTCAGTCTCTCGACCATTCACTCTGTGTGCGGGTGTGGAAGGGCACGGTGAGGTGCCAGTAAACTCACTGCTTATTCAATTATAGATAAGGCAATGTTTGAACACCTCTGATTGATTCCAAGTGCTGGGCTTGGAGTCTGAGGAGAGGATCAGAGGGGTAGAGAAAGAAGGTGTGTGGGGGGGTACTGCTTGCACAGCCTGGGGGCTTGAGGGGGTTAGAACAGAGGGAGGAGGGGGTGAGGTAGAGGGAGGAGGAGATGGGTGAGGACAGAGGGAGGACGGGGTGAGGACAGAGGAAGAAGGGGGTGAGGACAGGGGGAGAGTGGAGAGAGGTGGGGGGGTGAGGACGTGGAGGGGGTTTGAGGACGTGGAGGGGGTTTGAGGATGGGGAGGGAGGAGGGGGTGACAACAGAGGGAGGAGGGGGTGAGGACAGAGGTAGGGGGGGTGGGGACAGAGGGAGGAGGGGGAGGCAGAAGGAGATACGCTCCATAGGCTTTCTCAGTGACACATTAAAGTGAGTGGAAAGCTGTGAGGGCCCTATGCTCTGACTGTGCTGACAGACACACACACACACACGTCTGCCCTGCTGCTGCAGCCCACAGCGTGCCTGCCTGCCTGCCTTTGACTTTGAATGATGTGAATGTGTGTTTTATGGAGCAGAACCTCCTAGCCTCTTCTTACTCGCTCCACTCCGACACCACTACTCTGTTACACAAACAAACTGGACATGTAAGGTCATACACTCTGGGATGGAACTCAGGCCTTAAAGACACAATACTTTAATACACTTTCTCTGAGGTCATCTGGGCATCTTGTTGTTGTTTTGCTCCTTGTTTGAGTGGGGTGTACTGTATCACTCCCATCCATCCCTCTGTTTCACCAGTACTGTGTTCTCCCGTTCCTCCTTTACCGAGCTGGAGAGGGTGTTTTTACCCGGCGTGCCAGCGATAATACGCTCAGTAGGGGCGTCCCGCATCATAAATTTGCCCGCGCCCCCTGTAAACGACTCCTCCAATGCCCCTGGGCCAGTGTTAAAAATAGTTCCTAGGCTGTTGTGATTGATGGGTTCCTAATGAGTGTGCATTCCTGTTCTGAGGCTGAACCTGGCTGGAGGGGAACATTTTAAAGGTGTCCTCTCATCCACGCCCGCGCTGGGACTGTGAGAACCTTCCCTCCATACACACCTACACCCCATCCTCAGCCATGGTTAAGCAACACAAGCCAAGGGTTAGACTCATTAATGGGAAACATATACACAATATCTCTTTGTCGTATTTTTGTGAGGAACTCATAATTTATACTACCTTTTTTCATTTGAATACCACAACATGAATGTTTTTGTAATAGTTTTATATGTCTTTATTTTCAAATTTTGTTTGGGTAGCACTTCCACTATAATATTGTGTGAGGGTTGTTGGTGTGTTTGTCCACACCTGCATAGTGCATTCCACAACCCTGCTCACGTGTCTCACCTCTCTAAGGTTACAGCAGGAATGTGAGAACATGTTTAGCAGAGTCAAACAGGAGGTGCTGTTCTTGTGTGAAAAGACTCTTCAGACCGGTGTGACATTACAGGTGCTTCCCAGCTCTCTCTGTTCTCTCTATGTTCCTGAAATACTCACCAGAAATGATGCTGTGTCATAAATCTGTCTTCTCAGGCTTTGCTACAGAATATTCATGTTTGGAAAGTTAATTTTAGTCCCAAAACTGCATGTGGCTGAAAAGTTCAGCTAAACAGCAGTGTTTCACCTATGGAGCCACTAGGGGAAGAGTAGGAGTGTAGACAAGCTAGAGAAAAAGACCTTGGCTTGAGTGCTCCACACGCTCATTGTTTCTCTCTCCCAGGAACTCGTGCTGAAGGTTTAATGTCACCACTGCCGCAGTGTAAAAACCACGACTAATGTTGTACGAATGGCAGAGGACAGAAAAACATCACATGAACCAAATCCCAGTGATATCCGACCCACAGGTCATAAAGTATGTTAGGGGGGTTGGTGGGGTTATGATGGATGAGCAAGAATGACGTGATGAGTTACGGGCAGTGGCAATGCCAGTACCAATGGAAGTGAGTGACAGTGGTGGTGTTATCCAGTGGACTGTGGAGTTAGACAAACACGGTGACGCTGCTAGTTTACTCTGTAATCCCACACGCTTCCTGCCTTTCTGGACAGTCACTCTGCTCTGCTGTCTGTCTGTCCTCCTTGGTCAGGTCACTTCACACATGCTGGCCCCCCTCCTGGCAGCTGTCAATCACCCTGTCACATGGCCCAGTGGGACTCCTCTCCTTCCTACGTTTTCTTTCTCTCCTTTTTCTGTTTTCTCTGTCCCCCCTTCCATACTTTCCCTCTTTATTTTCTCTTTTTCTTTCCCCCTTTTACTTTCTTTCTGCTCTCTTATTTCTACACTTTGCTCTCTCTTTCTCTCCTCTCGCTTTCATTTTGCTTTCTTTAATTTCTCCTGCCCCAGTGTGTCAGGGCTCTCATCACCACAACTCATCCTTCCATTAGGCTGCAGTAGCCCTCAGTCCCCGTAACCCTCCAGAACCCCTGGGCAGTCATTAGCAGGCCTGCCATCACCCAACAAACACAGGTCTGGGAGCAACGCATTAAAACATCAACACCTGCTATGTACAGGGGACAGAAAATACAAGCTATGTGTATTAACACTCGACCAAGCACCCACAGCCAGACCTAGACTCATGCAATATACTGTAGAAGTTCACTAGAAGATGTAGAAGTGACAGAGAAGATATTGACTTCAATATTACTGAGTCAAAGGGTATAATTTACTTCCCCTCCATATGTAGTACAGTATGTGGAACTCTTTGCATTTGATTTTCCCTTTAGAAAATACAAATATTTTTAGATGGTCTCCAACCCCACTCCATCTTTACCTTCTTCCTCATGTGGATTCTTCAGGTAAAGAACAATGAGGCCCACAGAGTCCCCCTTCCTGCCTGCCTGAAGACAGTGTGCAGAGTTACCAGTTGTAGGGGTGTAATATACAGGCTCCAGCTCTGTCACACTGCCTCAGGAGGAGAGGTCCCAGCTTTCCCTACTTCTCTTACTGCCCTCTCAGGACCAGTGGAAAGAGCATGCTCCCTGGCTGTTTAGAAAACGTGTTAGTGCTGACACAAAGGGGGCGATTTGCTCACATGTTGTTATCGGTTTACAAGGTGCTGTTTGTTCAGCTAGTGATCGAGTTACATGGCAAACGGGGCCAGGCAGTAAGCGTTTTCAGGGGGAAATGCTAATCGTAGGCCCTTTCACCAAAAATATATATACTTTTAGATCACCTGATCCCCCCTCTTTGTCCCCCGCTTGAGGGTGTAGGACACCACACTGCTCCTCTCCTCCCCCTCTCGCCTGTGTGTTATGGTAGAGGTATGGGTGGGGCCATCTCTGTATGTTGCTAGCTGTTCTGTCTTCCATAAATATACAAATGAAGTGCACAAACACTGGTATTAACCAGTGTTGTGTTTGAGACCGAATTTAAAGACCAAGACCTGGGGGGGGGAGAGAGACCAAGACCGGAGAGGGGGGGGGGAGACCAAGAAAGGACGTCCAATGCAAGGCCATAATTGTAATTTTGTCAAATCACCGCCGTAGTAAGAGTTAAAAATATCCAGTATTTCTCTTCTTCATACAGTACCAGTTAAAAGTTTGGACACAGCTACTCATTCAAGGGTTTTTCTCTATTTAAAAAAAAATGATTTTCTACATTGTAGAATAATAGTGAAGACATCAAAACTATGAAATAATACATGGAATCATGTAGTAACCAAAAAATATATATATTTCATATTTGAGATTCTTCAAAGTAGCCACCCTTTGCCTTTACAGCTTTGCACACTTCACCTGGGATGCTTTTCCAAGGCGTTCCCACATATGCTGAGCACTTGTTGGCTGCTTTTCCTTCTCTCTGCTGTCTGACTCATCCCAAACCATCTCAATTGGGTTACGGTCAGGTGATTGTGGAGGCCAGGTCATCTGATTTAGCACTCAATCACTCTCCGCATTGGTCAAACAGCCCTTACACAGCCTGGAGTTGTGTATTGTCATTGTCCTGTTGAAAAACAAATGATAGTCCCACTAAGCGCAAACCAGATGGAATGGCTTATCGCTGCAGAATGCTGATTAAGTGTGCCTTCATTTCTAAATAAATCAGACAGTGACACAAGCAAAGCACCATCACACCTCCTCCTCCATGCTTCACGGTGGGAACCACACATGCAGAGATCATCTGTTCACCTACTCTGGGTCTCACAAAGACACAGCAGTTGGAACTAAAATTTCAATTTCCACCGGTCTAATGTCTGTAGCTCATGTTTCTTGGCCCAAGCAAGTCTCTTCTTCTTAATGGTGTCCTTTGCAGCAATTTGACCATGAAGGCCTGATTAACAGTGTCCTCTGAACAGTTGATGTTGAGATGTGTCTGTTACTTGAACTCTGTGAAGCATTTATTTGAGCTGCAATTTCTGAGGCTGGTGACTCTAATGAACTTATCCTCTGCAGCAGAGGTAACTCCTGGTCTTCTTTTCCTGTGGCGGTCCTCATGAGAGCCAGTTTTATCAAAGCGCTTGATGGGTTTTTGCGACTGCACTTGAAGAAATTTTCTAAATTCTTTACATTTTCCTGATTGACTGACCTTATCTTAAATTATTGATGGACTGTCGTTTCTCTTTGCTTATTTAAGCTGTTCTTGTCACAATATGGACTTGGTCTTTTACCAAATAGGGCTATCTTCTGTAAGCCAAACCTACCTTGTCACAACACAACTGGCTCAAATGCATTAAGAAGGAATGAAATTCCACAAATGAACTTTTAACAAGGCACACCTGCATTTCAATTAGCATTCCAGGTGACTACATCATGAAGCTGGTTGAGAGAATGCCAAGAGTGTGCAAAGCTGTCATCAAGGCAAAGGGTGGCTACTTTGAAGAATCTCAAATACAAATATATTTTTTATTTGTTTAACACTTTTTTTTTTGGTTACTAAATGACTCCATATGTGTTATTTCATAGTTTGTCTTCACCATTATTCTGCAATGTAGATCATTGTAGAAGTAAAGAAAAACCTTGGAATGAGTAGGTGTGTCCAAACTTTTGACTGGTACTGTATTCAGAATAGTGAATAAAGGCATGCTGAGGGAAAATAGAGCCACTCTACAAATTATTACTTTCCCAAACCGTTTTTACAAAAACTCATGGAAACGTCTGCCTTTTTGAAGGCCAACAGGTGCAATAGCAAGCAGTAGTTTTCCCACGGTCTAGCTAGCTAGACACATCGATGGCCCTGAACAAACTTTATTTCACTCGATGTAAACTGGAAACCACATATCCTGATGCTGCATTCATTGTAGCTGGGGATTTTAACAAGGCTAATCTGAAAACAAGACTCCCTAAATTCTATCAGCATATCGATTGTGCTACCAGGGCTGGTAAAACACTGGATCATTGTTATTAACTTCTGCGACGTATATAAGGCCCTCCCCCACCCTCCTTTCGGAAAAGCTGACCATGACTCCATTTTGTTGCTCCCAGCCTATAGACAGAGACTAAAACAGGAAGCTCCCGCGCTCTGGTCTGTTCAACGCTGGTCCGACCAATCTGATTCCACACTTCAAGATTGCTTCGATCACGTGGATTGGGATATTTTCCGCATTGCGTCAAACAACAACATTGACGAAAACGCTGATTCGGTGAGCGAGTTTATTATAAGTGCATCGGCGTTGTCGTACCCACAGTAACTATTAAAACATTCCCAAACCAGAAACTGTGGATTGATGGCAGCATTTGCGCGAAACTAAAAGCGCGAAGCACAGCTTTTAACCAGGGGGCCGAATACTTTCGCAAGGCACTGTATATACTGTACTCTATTCCATCTACTGCATCTTGCCTATGCCGTTCTGTACCATCACTCATTCATATATTTTTATGTACAGATTCTTCATCCCTTTACACATAAGGTAGTTGTTGTGAAATTGTTAGGTTAGATTACTCGTTGGTTATTACTGCATTGTCGGAACGAGAAGCACAAGCATTTCGCTGCACTCGCATTAACATCTGCTATCCATGTGTATGTGACAAATAAAATAAAAAATATTTGGACAACAACATGATCAACATCTAAGCAAGATGAGCTTAAGTCTAACTAAGGAACAATAGATAAAACCTCTCAAACTTTTTCAGCGTATTGGCCATCAAAATTGCACTGATAAATGATGGGGAATTATAACCTCCTTGTCCTTCTGCAGCCTGCCTGCCAATGCATGTTTGTCCCAACCAAGTACCCAAGTTTAAGTTGGCTTGCTACTTCCAGACACAAATGAGAGAACACCTCACTCTGACCATTTTACACGCCGCATCAGAGCTGGTTAGGCTGTTTTAAATGTTATCTAGAGCGTTCTTGACTAACTACTTGACTACTTTTTGCCTACTTTTTTTACTTCTGCCGTCAGCTTTTATAATTCCTGGTCATATTCAGCAGGTGTTGCGCATTCGTAAATTCATCAGTTGTTCGGCGCTCTGGCATACTCAGACAAGAGTGCTCTGAAATTGGAGAAGATAGCCAAAGTGATTTTGCAAACGCAAGAGATATGCTAACTGGATAACAGTTGTTGAAGTTCTTGCTAGCTAACCAAATGAGCTGTGTATAGCTACCGAAAAACTGAGGGGAAAAGGTCAATCACTTACCCACTCCTTCAATGACATGACATCCTCCTAGCAGCTATCTAGCTAGCTATCCAGCTAACGTTAGGCTCCATGTTTTTAGCTTGCTACATAAATAGATATGCTAGCCTATTAGCTATGGTATGACATACTTGTAATCATTGCCCTTGCTAGTTTGATTGTATTGACATTCCCAGCCTTAGTTACATTTGTCTGTTTTTGTCCAGAATATTGAGTAATTTATTAAGTCATTGAAACTGAAACAATGCATCCCGAATGGAGGCAGCAAACAATGTATCAGGCTAGCTGGGATTTACAATCTGAATTGCCAGGGTTAGAGCTTCCAAGTCTGTTCTATTCATTCTTATTTCTATGAGCTCATCTTTCCCACCTCTCTCTCTCTCTCTCTCTCTTCATGGTGTCGTAACTCTCTCTTTCTCTGTTTAATGGGTGACTCAGAGGTCACAGCCAAACCTCTCTGATCAAGGTGTGTTGTAATGTAACATAAGACAAACACCCTCCATCAAACAGATTCAAGTCATTGATCAAGGGACTAGTCCTTTGATGCTGCCAGTTGTGCAGTCGCCATACTGTGCTTGTGTGATTCGTAATACTTTTGCTACCGTACAAAGTCCAATGTCACCTGTTTTTATTTCATTTTTGTGCCACACAATTTTTGCTTTCTATGTTTAGAGTGCAATACTTCAGTTTCGGTAACCATGTCAATATGACTATCTTCCATCCTGTCCCTGGTCTGTAGTGTAGTGTACAAGGTAACCATGTCAATATGACTGTCTTCCATCCTGTCCCTGGTCTGTAGTGTAGTGAAGTAGGTAATCCTGAACCAGCTGTTGGAAGTATCAGTGTGCTGCTAAACCCTAGTGTTAGGCTGCCACTGCAGGGCCTTAAATCAGAGCCTCCTACTCCTCCCTCCCTCCCTTACCCCTGGGTCTCTTCTCTCTGGGCTCCTGTGGCTCCACTACTGGGCCTTACTGTGTGAATTCCTGAATGAACTCTGGCACGCACACACACACACACACACACACACACACACACACACACACACACACACACACACACACACACACACACACACACACACACACACACACACACACACACACACACACACACACACACACACACACACACACAGGTGGGCCCAGGGCCGGATTAAGAAATCATAGGCCCCGGGGCTTTGCTTCTTTTATAGCTTTCTACTAGATGTTGGAACATTGCTGCAGGGACTTGCTACCATTCAGTCACAAGAGCTGTTGGGCGATTAGACCTGGCTCGTGTGTCTGCGTTCCAATTCATCCCAAAAGTGTTCGATGGGGTTGAGGTCAGGGCTCTGTGCAGGCTGGTCAAGTTCTTCCACACTGATCTCAACAAACCATTTCTGTATGAATCTCACTCTGTGCGCGGGGGGCATTGTCATGCTGAAACAGGAAAGGCCTTCCCCAAACTGTTGCCGCAAAGTTGGAAGCACAGAATGGTCTAGAATGTCATTGTATGCTGTAGCGTTAAGATTTCCAATCACTGAAACTAAGGGGCCTACACCGAACCCTCAGTTACCCCAACAGCCCCAGACCATGACCCATATACACTACCATTCAAAAGTTTGTGGTCACTTAAAAATGTCCTTGTATTTGAAAGAAAAGCACATTTTTTTGTTAATTAAAATAACATCAAATTGATCAGAAATACAGTGTAGACATTGTTAATGTTGTAAATTACTATTGTATCTGGCTATGGAATATCTACATAGGTGTACAGTGGCCCCTTATCAGCAACCATCACTCCTATGTTCCAATAGCACGTTGTGTTAGCTAACACAATGGCACGTTATGTTAGCTAATCCAAGTGTATCATTTTTAAAGACTAATTGATCATTAGAAAACCCTGAGCGTGGTCTCCTCAGTCTTTTGCAATTATGTTAGCACAGCTGAAAACTGTTTTCCTGATTTTAAAGAAGCAATAAAACTGGCATTCTTTAGACTAGTTGAGTATCTGGAGCATCAGGATTTTGTGGGTTCGATTACAGGCTCAAAATGGCCAGAAACAAAGATCTTTCTTCTGGAACTTGTCGGTCTGTTCTTGTTCTGAGAAATAAAGGATATTCCAAACTGAAGATCTCATACAACGCTGTATACTACTCCCTTCACAGAACAGCGGAAACTGTCTCTAATCAGAATAGAAAGAGGAGTGGGAGGTCCTGGTGCACAACTGAGCAAGAGGACAAGTACATTAGAGTGTCTAGTTTGAGAAATAGATGCCTCACAAGTCGTCAACTGGCAGCTTCATTAACCTGTTGCGACGAGCAATCCCGTATCCGGGATCCTATTTATAGCCTCAAGCTCATTACCATAAGGCAACATTAACTATTCATGAAAATCGCAAATGAAATGAAATAAATATATTAGCTCTCAAGCTTAGCCTTTTGTTAACAACACTGTCATCTCAGATTTTCAAAATATGCTTTTGAACCATAGCTAAACAAGCATTTGTGTAAGAGCATTGATAGCCTAGCATAGCATTTAACCTTAGCATTCAGCATGCAACATTTTCACAAAAACAAGAAAAGCATTCAAATAAAATCATTTACCTTTGAAGAACTTCAGATGTTTTCAATGAGGAGACTCAGTTAGATGGCAAATGTTCAGTTTTTCCAAAAAGATTATTTGTGTAGGACAAATCGCTCCGTTTTGTTCATCACGTTTGGGTAAGAAAAAAAACGAAAATTAAGTCATTACAACATGAACCTTTTTCCAAATTAACTCCATAATATCGACAGAAACATGGCAAACGTTGTTTAGAATCAATCCTCAAGGTGTTTTTCACATATCTATCGATGATAAATCATTCGTGGCAGTTTGGTTTCTCCTCTGAAGAAAAGGGAACGTGCATGGACCTGGAGATTACGCAATAATTTCGACGGAGGACACCGGGCGGACACCTGGTAAATGTAGTCTCTTATGGTCAATCTTCCAATGATATGCCTACAAATATGTCACAATGCTGCAGACACCTTGGGGAAAGGACACAAAGTGCAGGTTCATTCCTGGCGCACTCACAGCCATATAAGGAGACATTGGAACACAGGGCATTCAAAATCTGGACCATTTCCTGTATGAAATTTAATCTTGGTTTCGCCTGTAGCATTAGTTCTGGGGCACTCACAGATCATATCTTTGCAGTTTTGGAAACGTCAGAGTTTTTTCTTTCCAAAGCTGTCAATTACATGCGTAGTCGAGCATCTTTTCGTGACAAAATATCTTGTTTAAAACAGGAACGTTTTTTTATCCAAAAATTAAAAGAGCGCCCCCTATCTCGAAGAAGTTAAAACACCAGTCTCAACGTCAACAGTGAAGAGGCAACTCCGTGAAGAGGCGACTCCCGGATGCTGGCTTTCGAGGCAGAGTTCCCCTTTCCAGTGTTTTTTTTCTTTAATCTTTTATTTTTATTGGCCAGTCTGAATGTTTTTGTTTTTTTGCAACTCGAAGAACAACACCCTGGAGTCACCTCTTCACTGTTAGCACAACGTGCCATTGGAATGCAGGAGTGTGTGCCTATGTAGATTTTCCATTTAAAAAATCTGCAATTTGCAGCTACAATAGTCATTTAGAACATTGTCTACACTGTATTTCTGATCTACACTGCTAAATAAAGGGAACACTTAAACAACACAATGTAACTCTAAGTCAATCACACTTCTGTGAAATCAAACTGTCCACTTAGGAAACAACACTGATTTACAATAAATTTCACATGCTGTTGTGCAAATGGAATAGACAACAGGTGGAAATTATAGGCAATTAGCAAGATACCCCCAATAAAGGAGTGGTCTGCAGGTGGTGCATTTCTTTGGGGGGCCGCACAGCCCTCCATGTGCTCGCCAGAGGTAGCCTGATTGCCATTAGGTACCGAGATGAGATCCTCAGACCCCTTGTGAGACCATCTGCTGGTGCGGTTGGCCCTGGGTTCCTCCTAATGCAAGACAATACTAGACCTCATGTGGCTGGAGTGTGTCAGCAGTTCCTGCAAGAGGAAGGCATTGATGCTATGGACTGGCCCGTCCGTTCCCCAGACCTGAATCCAATTGAGCACA
The DNA here is from genome assembly GCF_021184085.1 of Oncorhynchus gorbuscha. Taxonomy (NCBI): domain Eukaryota; kingdom Metazoa; phylum Chordata; class Actinopteri; order Salmoniformes; family Salmonidae; genus Oncorhynchus; species Oncorhynchus gorbuscha. Next base: position 69,093,224 of record NC_060179.1, on the reverse strand, counting down.
TCTGGGACATCATGTCTCGCTCTGTCCAGGAGTTGGCGGATGCTTTAGTCCAGGTCTGGGAGGAGATCCCTCAGGAGACCATCCGCCTCATCAGGAGCATGACCAGGTGTTGTAGGGAGGGTCATACAGGCACGTGGAGGCCACACACACTACTGAGCCTCATTTTGACTTGTTTTAAGGACATTACATCAAAGTTGAATCAGCCTGTAGTATGGTTTTCCACTTTAATTTTGAGTGTGACTCCAAATCCAGACCTCCATGGGTTGATAACTTTGATCCGTTGATCATTTTTGTGTGATTTTGTTGTCAGCACATTCAACTATGTAAAGAAAAAAGTATTTAATACAAATATTTCATTCATTCAGATCTAGGATGTGTTATTTTAGTGTTCCCTTTTATCTTTTTGAGCAGTGTATATCTTTTTTTTTAAAATATTGGTTCTACAGAGAGATTATTCTTCTCTTTTCAGCGGTAGGCATTTGCTTTCCAAACTAAGTTTTTCCCATGATTGTATTTAGAAATTTGCACAAGACAAACAGACAGCCGCAGCATAAATTAGAAATAGAATCCATCGATGGCAGTTCCTATTCAAGTCAGGTCTGGCAGCTATTGCTAGTGTACCCATTAGTTTAACAGTCAGGAGGTTCCAAAACCCTTCTGGATTCTATGTCTATGGCCACAACACAACAAACTGCATATTTGGCTCACATGCTGCCCAAATTGCGGCCTCCCCGACTGTAGGTAACTGGTAACTACCAAAATAAAGGAAACACTTGAGTAAATGAGGGATACAAAGTTTGTTATGGTGTGTGGGATGCATTTTCCTGGAATGGTCTCGGTCTACTTGTAGAATCTGTGCCAAGGTGCATTGAAGCTGTTCTGGCAGTCATTTTTTGAAAATATTGATCCTCTGTGGCTAAATTACATTCTCTGGTGTGTTTTGAACATTGAGAGTGGTCTTGTGGTTGGGCTTTGGACTTGTCCCTGACTCACACAATTGACCAGTCACATTTATTTATTAATCAGTTACCAACGAGGCCCCCTACCTCTCCCCCCTCCCCCGCCTCTCCTCCCCAGATTACCAGAGCGGCAGCAGCAGGCTGTGATGGATGTCTGGGTGTATGATACAGAAGGGGATCAGTTGACAGATGGACAATGACTAGCAGATGCAGGGGCAGTTTGGCTGCAACCAGTAGATCTAGTGACAACCTGTGTGTGTGTGTGTGTGTGTGTGTGTGTGTGTGTGTGTGTGTGTGTGTGTGTGTGTGTGTGTGTGTGTGTGTGTGTGTGTGTGTGACGTGTGATTGAAGATGGGTTGCACAACAGCCTAAGTACCTCTGTGAGGGCATGGAAAGTTGGAGGACATATTAAGAAACTAGTTTCATTGTATTGTCCTGTAGTGATAGATGTAATTTTCTTCCTTTCAAAGTGTGGCCTTGCTTTCTACCGCACATCCATTCTGAAGGTGATGGATTTCACATTGTATGACGATGTGTAGCCATAGATTGTTCACTCTGCCACCATCCGGCAAACAGTACCGGATCATCGGCTCTTGAACCAACTGGCTCTGATTCTACCCCCAAGCCATAAGACTGCTAAATATCCAGGCTGCTAAATAGTCAATTAATGGTACCCAAACTATTTTTTCTGACTCTATCTTGCACTAACCCTATGTACAGTCACTAGACTATATATACACACTCACTCACACACACTATAGTCGTTGCCAAAAGTTTTGAGAATGACACAAATATTAATTTTCACAAAATCTGCTACCTCAGTGTCTTTAGATATTTTTGTCAGATGTTACTATGGAATACTGAAGTATAATTACAAGCATTTCATAAGTGTCAATTTACATGAATTTACTGACAATTACATGAAGTTGATGCAAAGAGTCAATATTTGCAGTGTTGACCCATCTTTTTCAAGACCTCTGCAATCCACCCCGGCATGCTGTCCATTAATTTCTGGATTAATTTCTGGCAGCCCATTCTTTTTATTTATTTATTTATTTAATTTTACCCCTTTTTCTCCCCAATTTTGTGATATCCAATTGTTGTAGTAGCTACTATCTTGTCTCAAGGCTACAACTCCCGTACGGGCTCGGGAGAGACGGAGGTTGAAAGTCATGCGTCCTCCGATACACAATCCAGCCAGCCGTACTGCTTCTTAACACAGCGCGCATCCAACCCGGAAGCCAGCCGCACCAATGTGTCGGAGGTTACACTGTGCACCTGGCAACCTTGGTTAGCGCGCACTGCGCCCGGCCCGCCACAGGAGTCACTGGTGCGCGATGAGACAAGGACATCCCTACCGACCAAGCCCTCCCTAACCCGGACGACGCTAGGCCAATTGTGCGTCGCCCCACGGACCTCCCGGTCGCGGCCGGTTATGACAGAGCCTGGGCGTGAACCCAGGGACTCTGATGGCACAGCTGGCGCTGCAGTACAGCGCCCTTAACCACTGCGCCACCCGGGAGGCCGGCAGCCCATTCTTGCGTAATCAATGCTTGGAGTTTGTCAGAATTTGTGGGTTTTTTGTTTGTCCACCCGCCTCTTGAGGATTGGCCACAAGTTCTCAATGGGATTAAGGTCTGGGGAGTTTCCTGGCCATGGTCCCCCTAAGCCACTTAGTTATCACTTTTGCCTTAATGGCAAGGTGCTCCATCATGCTGGAAAAGGCATTGTTCATCACTGAATTGCTCCTGGATGGTTGGGAGAAGTTGCTCACGGAGGATGTTTTGGTACCATTCTTTATTCATGGCTGTGTTCTTGGGCAAAATTGTGAGTGAGCCAACTCCCATGGCTGAGAAGCAACCCCAGACATGCATGGTCTCAGGAGGCTTTACTGTTGGCATGACACAGGGCTGGTGGTAGCGCTCACCTTGTCTTATCTGGACAAGCTTTTTTCCGGATGCCCCAAACAAACGGAAAGGGGATTCATCAGAGAAAATGATTTAGCACAGTCCTTAGCAGTCCAATCCCTGTACCTTTTGCAAAATATCAGTCTGTCCCTGATGTTTTTCCTGGAGAGAAGTGGCTTTTTTCCTGCCCTTCTTGACAAGGCAGGCCATCCTCCAAAAGTCTTCACCTCACTGTGCGTGCAGATGCACTCACACCTACCTGCTGTCATTCCTGAGCAAGCTCTGTACTGGTGGTGCCCCTCCTTTTGAAGCTTCCAGTCTGTTATTCAAACTCAATAAGCATGAGGGAGTGATCTCCAGCCTTGTCCTTGTCAACACTCACACCTGTGTTAACGAGAGAATCACTGACATGATGTAAGCTGGTCCTTTTGTGGCAGGGCTGAAATGCAGTGGAAATATTTTTTAGGATTCAGTTCATTTGCATGGCAAAAAGGGACTTTGCAATTATTTGCAATTCATCTGATCACTCTTCATAATAATCTGGAGTATATGCAAATTGCCATCATACAAGCTGAGGCAGCAGACTTTGTGAAAATGAATGTGTCCTTCTCAACTTTTGACCACGACTGTACATTGACACTCTCACACAAAACCCATACACATTCACATACTGCACACTACATACGCACACACAGACCTAACACAAATACACACACTTTTACACTCATAATTTGCTGCTGCTACTCTGTTCTTTATTTTATTATTATTATCCTGATGCCTCGTCACATTACCCTGCCTTCATGTACATATCTACCTCAAATACCTTATTATTATCTATCCTGATGCCTCGTCACATTACCCTGCCTTCATGTACATATCTACCTCAAATACCTTATTATTATCTATCCTGATGCCTCGTCAATGTACATATCTACCTCAAATACCTTATTATTATCTATCCTGATGCCTTTACCCTGCCTTCATGTACATATCTACCTCAAATACCTTATTATTATCTATCCTGATGCCTCGTCACATTACCCTGCCTTCATGTACATATCTACCTCAAATACCTTATTATTATCTATCCTGATGCCTCGTCACATTACCCTGCCTTCATGTACATATCTACCTCAAATACCTTATTATTATCTATCCTGATGCCTCGTCACATTACCCTGCCTTCATGTACATATCTACCTCAAATACCTTATTATTATCTCTCCTGATGCCTCACATATCTACCTCAAATACCTTATTATTATCTCTCCTGATGCCTGCCTTCATGTCATATCTACCTCAAATACCTTATTATTATCTGATGCCTTCACATATCTACCTCAAATACCTTATTATTATCTCTCCTGATGCCTCGTCACATTACCCTGCCTTCATGTACATATCTACCTCAAATACCTTATTATTATCTATCCTGATGCCTAGTCACTTTACCCTGCCTTTATGTACATATTTACCTCAAATACCTTATTATTATCTCTCCTGATGCCTAGTCACTTTACCCTGCCTTTATGTACATATTTACCTCAAAAACATCATACCCTGCACATTGATCTGGTACTGGTACTCTCTGTATGCGGCTCCATTCTAGTCTATTTTATTGTTTACATTTTTTTTTTTTTAACTCTGCATCATTGGAAATGGCTCGTAAGCAAGCATTTTACGGTAAAGTTTACACCATTTGAAATTCGATGCATGTGACAAATACAATTCAATTTTATTTGAATACGATCTGACATTATCATTGGTGTCTTGTTGTTGAAGTGCAACTCAATCAGTTAGATTAATAGGCCTAGCTGACGTTGTGGGACTGAATAGTAACTGGATGTGATGTAATCTCCAGCTTCCTGTGTCCTGTCACCCCCTCAGCCCACATAAACCACCCTTCCGAACCTAATCAAGACTTGATTAGTGTCCAAAAGAACCTCACAGTATTAGGACATTTCATTTCAAAACTAATTCCCATTATCCTATTCTCATAAATATAATTATTATTTCACCATCATAATTATTGCATCATAATTGCATAGTCTTTAAATCAGAAGAATAATATACATCATCAAATTGAACAAAAATATTTCTGTCAATATTTCATTCATATTTCTATCCTATTCATTCTCAGTATTCTTAAAGCATAAATCTCTCCAAAGCCTTTGCAAAATAGATTAATCGTAAATTATATCATTTCAATTATATCCAAAAATGTGTATAAACACGTGGACGGTAGCTACAGTGGAGTTTGAAAATGACACCCTTGATGAAGATGAGCAATAATGACTGTATAAAATGAATATTTACAATTCAGAGCTATATTTTATGCTAAAATAACATTGTTTTATACTAATACAATTGCCCGGAGTTAGAGTTTGTTTAACAAATAAGCATTTTTTCTCTCAAAAAGGTAGGGGTCAAAATGATTGACACCCCTAAAGATTCTTAGAAATAAAGTAGTGAAAAGTTTAGTATTTGGTCCCATATTCCTAGCAGGTAATGACTACATCAAGCTTGTGACTCTAAAAACTTATTGTGAATAATGATGAGTGAGAAAGTTACAGTGGGTCAAATATCATGCTACCCTCCCCTGTTATTAGTAATACTGAGAGGTTAGCATGTTCTCGGGGTAGGATTTTTGACCCTCTAACTTTCTCACTCATCATTTATTAATGATTCATTCAGGATGATCTGTCATCACAATAGCATCCACATTAATGTAGAAGTGTTTAGAAACATATTCTATACATTTAAAGTGACTCCAAAATACACAATACATTATTTACCATTAATTTCTATTGGGCACAAAATAATTTGAAACGCAACCAAAACAAACTGCAAATGCATCCAACAAGTTAGAGTTACAAGCTTGATGTAGGCATTGTGTGTTAGGAATATGGGACCAAATACTAAACTTTTGACTTGATTTCTAAGAATCTTTAAGGGCGTCAATTTTGAACACTACCTTTTTGAGAAAAAAAATATATTACTTGTTAAATCCCTTTTGAGAAATTGTATCAGTATAAAATTGTACATAAAATATGGCTCAGTAGATGAATGATTTATTGCATACAGTCATTATTGCTCATCTTTATGTAGGGTGCCAATAATTTCTGTCCCCACTGTATAAAATGAGAGCCATTGCTACAATTTGTACACTGGTAACATACTCCATATGGACACTTACTGTACATACTTTAGGGGTAACAAACAGGCTAGCCACTATTCCCCCCTTTGCTCTCAATCACTTGTCATTTTGGGACTTTGTCCTCATGTTATTTCTTCTGTCCATCTCAGTTTTAAACAGCCCTAGAAGTGTGAAAGGTTTGTCTGGATTAACTCCTCTGCTAATCTAAAACCCATGTGGGAGAGCTTTGAAGACTCCCTGACCCTGTCCAACAAAAACAGGCTCTGCCTCTGCACGTCTCCTCATCCCTCTGCACGTCTCCTCATCCCTCTGCACGTCTCCTCATCCCTCTGCACGTCTCCTCATCCCTCTGCACGTCTCCTCATCCCTCTGCACGTCTCGTCATCTTTCATCAATCCCCACTCTCTCTCTGCACGTCTCGTCATCTCTCTGCACGTCTCGTCATCTCTCATCACTCCCCACTCTCTCTCTGCACGTCTCGTCATCTCTCATCACTCCCCACTCTCTCTGCACGTCTCGTCATCTCTCATCACTCCCCACTCTCTCTCTGCACGTCTCGTCATCTCTCATCACTCCCCACTCTCTCTCTGCACGTCTCGTCATCTCTCATCACTCCCCACTCTCTCTCTGCACGTCTCGTCATCTCTCATCACTCCCCACTCTCTCTCTGCACGTCTCGTCATCTCTCATCACTCCCCACTCTCTCTCTGCACGTCTCGTCATCTCTCATCACTCCCCACTCTCTCTCTGCACGTCTCGTCATCTCTCATCACTCCCTCTCTCTGCACGTCTCGTCATCTCTCATCACTCCCCACTCTCTATTTATTTATTTCAATGCCCCACGTCGGCAGATATGCAGGAAGATATTTTGCCATAAACGGCTGCTTATATTGTGTCCCTAAATCCTTTCAAGATTGTGGCCTAATTAAAGTTGAGTACTGTACAGTACAGAGCAGGTCACTTACCAAACAGCCTTATGTCTCAGGTTTTTGTAATCATGGCTGAGTCTCATTGGTGGATAGGAGGGATAACAATAACATCCCATATGAACTGCCATATTCAGGGGATTATAGTCATGGCTCACTGAGAAAGATTTAATTATGTTGAGTGAACTGATGTCATTGATGTCAGATAGTCGTGGTAACCTCTTAAACCAGTGGTCAGAGAGTGTGAGAAATGCAATGAAGAGTTTAACGAGGTGTTTGTGGCTGGCTGGGAGGGTTTGGGATGTTAGTAGTGGTGAGGAATAGATGACTGTTTTGGAAAGGGGGTTTGTGTATTTTTAAGAGTTTTATGGATGGTTGAGTAGAAGGATATTTTGGGCTGGAAAGAGGGATAGTTTAGGCTGGGTAGGAGGATAGTTTGGGCTGGAAAGAGGGATAGTTTAGGCTGGGTAGAAGGATAGTTTAGGCTGGGTAGAAGGATAGTTTGGGCTGGAAAGAGGGATAGTTTAGGCTGGGTAGAGGATAGTTTGGGCTGGAAAGAGGGATAGTTTAGGCTGGGTAGAAGGATAGTTTGGGCTGGAAAGAGGGATAGTTTAGCCTGGGTAGAGGGATAGTTTGGGCTGGAAAGAGGGATAGTTTAGGCTGGGTAGAAGGATAGTTTGGGCTGGAAAGAGGGATAGTTTAGCCTGGGTAGAGGGATAGTTTGGGCTGGAAAGAGGGATAGTTTGTACCGGGTAGAGGGATTGTTTAGGCTGGGTAGAGGGATGGACCGAGTAGAGGGATTGTTTAGGCTGGGTAGAGGGATAGTTTGTACTGGGTAGAGGGATTGTTTAGGCTGGGTAGAGGGATTGTTTAGGCTGGGTATAGGGATTGTTTAGGCTGGGCAGAGAGATTGTTTAGGCTGGGTAGAGGGATTGTTTAGGCTGGGTAGAGGGATTGTTTAGGCTGGGTAGAGGGATTGTTTAGGCTGGGTAGAGGGATTGTTTAGGCTGGGTAGAGGGATTGTTTAGGCTGGGTAGAGGGATTGTTTAGGCTGGGTAGAGGGATTGTTTAGGCTGGGTAGAGGGATTGTTTAGGCTGGGTAGAAGGATCGTTTGGGCTGGGTAGAAGGATCGTTTAGGCTGGGTAGAAGGATCGTTTGGGCTGGGTAGAAGGATCGTTTGGGCTGGGTAGAAGGATCGTTTGGGCTGGGTAGAAGGATCGTTTGGGCTGGGTAGAAGGATCGTTTGGGCTGGGTAGAAGGATCGTTTGGGCTGGGTAGAAGGATCGTTTGGGCTGGGTAGAAGGATCGTTTGGGCTGGGTAGAAGGATCGTTTGGGCTGGGTAGAAGGATCGTTTGGGCCGGGTAGAAGGATCGTTTGGGCCGGGTAGAGGGATCGTTTGTACCGGGTAGAGGGATCGTTTGTACCGGGTAGAGGGATAGTTTGTACCGGGTAGAGGGATAGTTTGTACCGGGTAGAGGGATAGTTTGTACCGGGTAGAGGGATAGTTTGTACCGGGTAGAGGGATAGTTTGTACCGGGTAGAGGGATAGTTTGTACCGGGTAGAGGGATAGTTTGTACCGGGTAGAGGGATAGTTTGTACCGGGTAGAGGGATAGTTTGTACCGGGTAGAGGGATAGTTTGTACCGGGTAGAGAGATAGTTTGGGCTGGGTAATGGTGTGGGGGCTAGCATACTGTAGCTTTAGCTGTTTGAGAGACACATGTTGTAATGGCTGCCATCACTCTTTCCAGCACGATGTGTCCCAGAGCTCTCTGAAGGCAGCCCTGGACGGGGTGGTGCAGGAGTGTGTGAGCTTCGTGGGAGTGGACATCAACATCTGCTCAGAGACCCTGATGAGGTAGGGCCGAATAGTTTCCCTCAGCAGTCACAACATGGCCTTCACACACGATCTGACCGCCAGCGCACTGTTTAGTCTGACGCCCCACTCTGTCTCCCACTCTGGCCCGACTGGGACGGGCAGGCCTGACAGAGGGAATCATTTACATTTTTGTCATTTTGCAGATGCTCTAATCCAGAGCGACTTACAGGAGCAAATATGGTTACGTGCCTTGCTCAAGGGCACATCGGCAGATTCTTCACATCGTCTGCTTGGGATTCGCACTAGCGACCTTTTGGTTACTGGCCCAATGCGCCTAACCGCTACGCAACTTGCCGCCCAGTGCTTGGCTGACAGGCAGACTCACACTCCCAAAACACATTCACACCCTCAGTCACTCCCTCGCCCGCCTCTGTACAGGCTTGGAGAGAGTTACAGCATGCTTGTTTTACTCGGCGCTTGGCCTTAACCAACAAAACAACAAACTAGTGTTCAAGGTGTCATTACTACATTCCAAAATCTCCTAGTGACTCCCTTCTCTTTCTTTATACACACACAGCACACCATTACACCTTTTTCTACGGGAAAGCCTTTTATGAGATGAAGGTGCAGGGCCAGGCAGTAGTCAGTGATCAGGTCATCTGTTTACCTGGGTGTTAACGGGGTTTTTACAGGGGCCCCAGACAGGCCTGCCCAACACTCCAGAGCCTCAGACACACTGGACGTGTTCAATATTACTAGCCCTTTATTTAGGAGGGATGACATACTGTATGTTTACACTAGGTCTGTCTGTCTGTCTGTCTGTCTGTCTGTCTGTCTGTCTGTCTGTCTGTCTGTCTGTCTGTCTCTGTCTCTGTGAGGACTGCCAGTACACTGGCAAACTGGAGGTCTCTCAGAGCAAAGCCCTCAAAGTCTGGAGAATGGAAAAGGTCACACATACAGAACATGTATGTCTTAGGGAAGAAACCCAGGGAGATTTATTCCTAAACATTGGTGTGATTTTCCAGGTCACATGCTCCAATAGGTGGCTGAGCAAAGGTAACAACAACAGTCTCTTGATGATGTTCCCTGCTAGTAATACTATGCTACCCTTCTGAAGTGTCCTTAATGGAGAGATGTGTAATTACCAACTATGGTGTTACTGTTGTTCTGTGCTTTTTACAGCAGTAACCCATGTGTGTCTGTGTGTCAGACATGTGGCAGGTCTGAATATAGGGCGTGCAAAGAGCATAGCAGAGTGGAGGGAGACGAACGGGCCCTTCATGAACAGAGATCAGCTGAGACTGGTGAAGGGCCTGGGCCCTAAGAGCTACCAGCAATGTGCCGGCTTCATCAGAATCAACCCGCTAGACCATCTCAACAACCACAGGTAAACACAACTCAACAACCACAGGTAAACACAACCCACCAACCACAGGTACAGCAGCATCAGACCTGCCAACCTGCACATATTTTGCATATCATGCTCGCAATTTGAGGTCAAAGTATGCTGGTATTAAAAATGACCCTAAAATATGCAACAATAGGCACTTTGCGTTTTTTGTCTCAACCGTCTGAAGTTGGAGCTGAGCCACTTTGGCGGGGACCTCAAATCTTTAGCTCTCTGCTCCAGCCCACCCACGTAGTATTTCCTCCCTCCACTTCCCTCGAGCTGGATGGTAGTTCACCACTTTGTCCGGAGACACCACTAATGTGTGAGGAAAATGGAGAACTGTTTGCCAAATACATTTTCCAAAATGTTATGTTTTAGTCAAGCACATAACCACTATTATTTTGTAGTTATCTCCTTAGTTAAGGCATCATTATGACAAAGGTAGTTAGCTACAGTGTTTTGTCAACTAAGCCAATGGTAGTTGGCGAGAGCGCGTTGACGAGCAAGGAAACGTGTGGTGTTGCGGTAGTTAAGTGCCTGTCACTGCGTGGATGGAAACAGACATGGCAGAGAGCTGTTCAGCTAATACCCTCCTTCACAGAAATGTACAGTGGGGAGAACAAGTATTTGATACACTGCCGATTTTGCAGGTTTTCCTACTTACAAAGCATGTAGAGATCTGTAATTTTTATCATAGGTACACTTCAACTGTGAGAGATGGAATCTAAAACAAAAATCCAGAAAATCACATTGTATGATTTTTAAGTAATTAATTTGCATTTTAATGCATGACAAAATTATTTGATCACCTACCAACCAGTAAGAATTCCGGCTCTCACAGACCTGTTCGTTTTTCTTTAAGAAGCCCTCCTGTTCTCCACTCATTACCTGTAGTAACTGCACCTGTTTGAACTCGTTACCTGTATAAAAGACACCTGTCCAAAATCAAATCAAATTTATTTATATAGCCCTTCGTACATCAGCTGATATCTCAAAGTGCTGTACAGAAATCCAGCCTAAAACCCCAAACAGCAAGCAATGCAGGTGTAGAAGCATGGTGGCTAGGAAAAACTCCCTAGAAAGGCCAAAACCTGGGAAGAAACCTAGAGAGGAACCAGGCTATGTGGGGTGGCCAGTCCTCTTCTGGCTGTGCCGGGTGGAGATTATAACAGAACATGGCCAAGATGTTCAAATGTTCATAAATGACCAGCATGGTCGAATAATAATAAGGCAGAACAATTGAAACTGGAGCAGCAGCACGGTCAGGTGGACTGGGGACAGCAAGGAGTCATCATGTCAGGTAGCCCTGGGGCATGGTCCTAGGGCTCAGGTCCTCCGAGAGAGAGAAAGAAAGAGAGAATTAGAGAGAGCATATGTGGGGTGGCCAGTCCTCTTCTGGCTGTGCCGGGTGGAGATTTATAACAGAACATGGCCAAGATGTTCAAATGTTCATAAATGACCAGCATGGTCATTTATGAACTCCAACCTCTCCACAGTGGCCGAGACCAGAGAGCTGTGTAAGGACATCATCAAATTGTAGACCTGCACAAGACTGGGATGGGCTACAGGACAATAGGCAAGCAGCTTGGTGAGAAGGCAACAACTTTTGGCGCAATTATTCGAAAATCACCCTCGGTCTGGGGCTCCATGCAAGATCTCACCACGTGGGGCATCAATGATCATGAGGAAGGTGAGGGATCAGCCCAGAACTACATGGCAGGACCTGGTCAATGACCTGAAGAGAGCTGGGACCACAGTCTCAAAGAACCATTAGTAACACACTACGCCGTCATGGATTAAATCCTGCAGTGCATGCAAGGTCCCCCTGCTCAAGCCAGCGCATGTCCAGGCCCGTCTGAAATTTGCCAATGACCATCTGGATGATCCAGAGGAGGAATGGGAGAAGGTCATGTGGTCTGATGAGACAAAAATAGAGCTTTTTGGTCTAAACTCGACTCGCCGTGTTGGGAGGAAGAAGAAGGATGAGTACAACCCCAAGAACACCATCTCAACCGTGAAGCATGGAGCTGGAAACATCATTCTTTGGGGATGCTTTTCTGCAAAGGGGACAGGACGACTGCACCCTATTGAGGAGAGGATGGATGTGGCCATGTATCGCGAGATCTTGGCCAACAACCTCCTTCCCTCAGTAAGAGCATTGTAGATCAGTCGTGGCTAGGTCTTCGAGCATGACAACGACCCGAAACACACAGCCAGGGCAACAAAGGAGTGGCTCCATAAGAAGCATCTCAAGGTCCTGGAATGGCCTAGCCAGTCTCCAGATCTGAACCCAATAGAAAATCTTTGGAGGGAGCTGAAAGTCCGTATTGCCCAGCATCAGCCCCGAAACATGAAGGATCTGGAGAAGGTCTGTATGGAGGAGTGGGCCAAAATCCCTGCTGCAGTGTGTGCAAACCTGGTCAAGAACTACAGGAAACGTATGATCACTGTAATTGCAAACAAGGGTTTCTGTACAAAATATTAAGTTCTGCTTTTCTGATGTATCAAATACTTAAGTCATGCAATAAAATGCAAATTCATTTCTTAAGAATCATGCAATGTGATTTTCGTTTTAGATTCCGTCTCTCACAGTTGAAGTGTACCTATGATAGAAAATTACAGACCTCTACATGCTTTGTAAGTAGAAAAACCTGCAAAATCGCCAGTGTATCAAATACTTGTTCTCCCCACTGTATATTGGACTGTTAAAGATTAGTAGGCCTGTGTTAATTAATCAGTTGTTGATCTGTCCTCTTGATATTGCTGTATGTCAACAGTAGGCAGCTAATGATGTCATAATAGTCAGTCCACCACTGACAAGGTATGTTGAAAGAATGGTAGCCTAGTTGTCAGACCTAACTTGTTCTGTCCATATATAAAAATGTACATTTGATTTGTAGAGCACTTTTGATTTACAGACCGAAATCACAAAGCTATTATTAACAATATGAGCAGCTATTGAAATATACACTAGCTAGTTCACAGGTTCACTGATTGACCCACTCAAGGGAAAAAGTGTATTAGTTACACCATGGACATAGACTGAGAGCTGAGCGCTGACTGAAATTATTCTTATTTTTACTATGAGGATATTTCAATTCATGACTTTGAATTGACTAAATTGAAAATTTGCAAACTATCTTGTTTGCGATGCTCTCCCATCCTCTACTCAGTAAGTGTTGTGTTGGTAGTGATGCAGCAGGGGTTAACTCAGCCCAAGCAGCCCAAGAGAAGCCTGCAGCCAAGGGAAAGGGAAAGACCAAAGCTTCAGCTGCTGTAACTACCCTGCCCAACCCTCTGGACCAGACCTGCATCCACCCAGAGTCCTACGCTGTGGCCAGGAGGTGAGAACTACTTACAACCAACACCCGTCACCCCAAAGCATGTTCCAACTAACATGAGCTTCAATTTTACCCCAGCTTGTAGGCTACTTTTGGGGGATTGATGCTTACAGTTTTTTTGGTCTTGATTTGGCCAGACATGGGAGCCAAACGTGTGCGCGTGTGTGTGTGTTTCCGTGTGTGTGTTTACTGCTTGTAGTTGTGTGTGAGGGGGATCTTGGTAGCATCTGGTCCTGTGGTGCTGTGCTGTGTGAGAAGTGATTGTTAGCGCTGCTGGTGCTGATATCAAAAGCACATTGAGCATCTGCCCTGGGCTTTGCAGCTCTGTGGCTGTCTATCTGAATGGGGCTGGACCCTGCAGCTGCAGTCACTCAAATCTGTTTAGACTACATCAACCTGACACTTAGCATTGGCTCTTAGCATGTTGATGTGCCTTTCACTGTTAGCGTGAATGTATTTTTACATGTGGAAAAGAGAACTTCATCAGACAGGACTCATTTTGCTTCAAATGGGGTGTACAGATAGGGTTGTCTCTCTGCCTCAGTGATCTATCATTAAAGGGGCCCATAGGGGTTAGAGGTTGCCAACCACTTACAACTAGGAGAGGGCAAATAATCACCCTGTCATATTCTCACACCCCCCCCCCCCCTTCCCTGCTTTACTCCCTTTCTTTCTCCCTCATTCCCCCTCTCATACAGCTTTCCCCCCCTCTGTTTGTTTTATTTTCTCTCTGTTGAGCCTCATTTCCTACTAAATTAGACAGAAGTGCCTCACTATCTATATCACAATTCTATATTTTTACCAAATGCTGCTGGTCCTAATGGAGGAGGTCCTCTTAATGCTGCTGGTCCTAATGGAGGAGGTCCTCTTAATGCTGCTGGTTGTAATGGAGGAGGTCCTCTTAATGCTGCTGGTTCTAATGGAGGAGGTCCTCTTAATGCTGCTGGTTCTAATGGAGGAGGTTCTCTTACATTTACATTACATTTAAGTCATTTAGCAGACGCTCTTATCCCGACTCTTAATGCTGTTGGTAATGTAGGAGGAGGTTCTCTTAATGCTGCTGGTTCTAATGGAGGAGGTTCTCTTAATGCTGCTGGTAATGTAGGAGGTTCTCTTAATGCTGCTGGTCTCTTATTGCCAATTGTCATTATACAGACAGAATGGGTTGACTAGACCATGTGTGACCACTAGCAATATCTCCATCTCTCTATCTTTCTCTCTTTCTTTCTTGCCAGCGATGTCTCTCTCTTCCCAGAAAAATCTGTGCAGCTGTTCAGTACTTAAGTCATGATTTTGGAAATGTGGGTTATTCCTAATATAGTGTGGTGCAGTATGTGGGTTAGCCAGCCCCAGAGCCCTGGTTGTGTCCAGAGCTGGAGGAATGGCTTGAGACTAATGAAGCAAACACGGCGTCTGTCTGAACGATGGCTTTATAATGACACTGACAAGCATGAGAGATTCCCAACAATCTGTAACCCATTTGGACACAGCTCACAGACACATCCCTCTTTTTTCTTCTCTGGCACCCTCCCCTCTCCTCCCCTCCCCTCTCCTCCCCTCCCCTCCCCTCTCCTCCCCTCTCTTCCCCTCTCCTCCCCTCTCCTCCCCTCTCCTCTCCTCTCCTCCCCTCTCCTCCCCTCCCCTCTCCTCCCCTCCCTCCCCCGATCTCTCCCTCTACCCCTCTCTCACACACACATACTGGCAGTACAATTCAGAGGCCAGATAAGCAAATACTTGGAACCTCCTTTTAACAGTTGCGCATTGTTTGATGTTAGTGAAATCTTATCTGCTCAGCCTTTACTGTAAATGAAAACAGGTTTTAAGGTAAATCTCCCAGTGACTTTGAGCGTTATATTAAAAAGCTACGCTGTTCCTCCCTTTAACACATATCACAGATCCTGGTACAGTGTATGGGGGAGGACAGAGGCTTAAATCAATCCCACATTTGATCCTAGCGGGCGTGTGGCAGCCTTTATTGGGTTTTGGGGGCTGATACTGTTGCATTACAGCTGATGTGTGAGGCGTGGGCCAGCAGGCAGTAATGGAGGATCCTGTTGCTCTAATGTGATGAACCTGATACCCTCAGCCACACCGCTGGGAACGACTAATACACACACACACACACACACACACAGATATAACCAAACTCGCACACAGTCATCCATCCACAATGGCCTGCTGTCTGCATTAAATAGTGTGGATGCATAGAACTGGATTTTAGAGTAGACTATTTGCAGTACATAGTGTACTTTAAAGTTGCACTGAACATAATGAGACCATTACGATGAATCATCTACCCCAGTAAAAGTCATGCGTGTAGTGTCAGTCATAGATGTTTAGTGTCAAATCTTCAGTCCACAAATCAAATCAAAGTTGATTTGTTATGTGCACAGGATACAGGGTGTAAACAGCACAATGTAATGCTTACTTGCAGGCTCTCCTCAACAGTGCAGTACACTTTATCAATTGGGGCAGCAGGTAGCCTAGCAGTTAAGAGTGTTGGACCATTAATCATTTTATTTTTCATTTTTTTCTTCTTCTTGGGCCTCTATAACTTGTGGAAGGACCACCAGAGGGCAGGCTGTATCTATATACGTATCTATATCTTTTTTTTTTGCGAATTGGATTGATCCCCTCTACCACACGGAACCCCACTAATCCTACCGACGGAAACGCACGAGGTGGCTAAAAACAGACCTCCATCCTATGCTAGCTTGCTACCGATGGCCCGGCTAGCTGTCTGAATCGCCGTGACCCCACCCAACCTCACTACTCACTGGACCCTTTTGATCACTCGACTAAGCATGCCTCTCCTTAATGTCAATGTGCCTTGTCCATTGCTGTTCTGGTTAGTGTTTATTGGCTTATTTCACTGTAGAGCCTCTAGTCCTGCTCACTATACCTTATCCAACCTATTAGTTCCATTACCCATACATGCGATGACATCTCCTGGTTTCAATGATGTTTCTAGAGACAATATCTCTCTCATCATCACTCAATACCTAGGTTTATCTCCTCTGTATTCACATCCTACCATACCTTTGTCTGTACATTATACCTTGAAGCTATTTCATCGCCCCCAGAAACCTCCTTTTACTCTCTGTTCCAGACGTTCTAGACGACCAATTCTCATTGCTTTTAGCCGTACCCTTATCCTACTCCTCCTCTTTTCCTCTGGTGATGTAGAGGTGAATCCAGGCCCTGCAGTGCCTAGCTTCACTCCTATTCCCCAGGCGCTCTCTTTTGATGACTTCTGTAACCGTAATAGCCTTGGTTTCATGCATGTTAACATTAGAAGCCTCCTCCCTAAGTTTGTTTTATTCACTGCTTTAGCACACTCTGCCAACCCGGATGTTCTAGCTGAGACCACCAAGAATTCTGACATTTTCATCCCTAACTACAACATTTTCAGACAAGATAGAACTGCCAAAGGAGGCGGTGTTGCAATCTACTGCAAAGATAACTTGCACAGTTCTGTCCTACTATCCAGGTCTGTACCCAAAAAATTTGAACTTCTACTTTTAAAAATCCACCTCTCTGCCTCATTGCCTGCATCCGTAATGGGTCAGCGGTCAAACGACCTCCACTCAACACTGTCATACGCTCCCTGAAACACTTCAGCGAGCAGGCCTTTCTAATTGACCTGGCCGGGGTATC
This sequence comes from Oncorhynchus gorbuscha, assembly GCF_021184085.1. NCBI lineage: Eukaryota > Metazoa > Chordata > Actinopteri > Salmoniformes > Salmonidae > Oncorhynchus > Oncorhynchus gorbuscha. The sequence continues at coordinate 69,076,067 of NC_060179.1, read as the reverse complement.
CTGGAAGGATATTGATCTCATCCCATCAGTAGAGGATGCCTGGTTATTTTCTTTAAATGCCTTCCTAACCATCTTAAATAAGCATGCCCCATTCAAGAAATTTAGAACCAGGAACAGATATAGCCCTTGGTTCTCCCCAGACCTGACTGCCCTTAACCAACACAAAAACATCCTATGGCGTTCTGCATTAGCATCGAACAGCCCCCGTGATATGCAGCTTTTCAGGGAAGCTAGAAACCAATATACACAGGCAGTTAGAAAAGCCAAGCAGAAATTTGCTTCCTGCAACACTAAATCAAAAAAGTTCTGGGACACTAAAGTCCATGGAGAATAAGAACACCTCCTCCCAGCTGCCCACTGCACTGAAGATAGGAAACACTGTCACCATTGATAAATCCACTATAATTGAGCATTTCAATAAGCATTTTTCTACGGCTGGCCATGCTTTCCACCTGGCTACCCCTACCCCGGTCAACAGCACTGCACCCCCCACAGCAACTCACCCAAGCCTTCCCCATTTCTCCTTCTCACAAATCCAGTCTGCTGATGTTCTGAAAGAGCTGCAAAATCTGGACCCCTACAAATCAGCCGGGCTTTCTTTCTAAAATGATCTGCCGAAATTGTTGCCACCCCTATTACTAGCCTATTCAACCTCTCTTTCGTGCCGTCTGAGATTATTGTATTTACTTTGCCACCATGGCCTTTTTTTTTCTTTACCTCCTTTACCTCATTTGCTCACATCGTATATAGACTTGTTTCTACTGTATTATTGACTGTATGTTTGTTTTACTCCATGTGTAACTCTGTGTTGTTGTATGTGTCGAACTGCTTTGCTTTATCTTGGCCAGGTCGCAATTGGAAATGAGAACTTGTTCTCAACTTGCCTACCTGGTTAAATAAAGGTGAAATAAAATTGTAATGAATAAATAACCGAAAGATTGCCGGTTTGAATCCCCGAGCCAACTAGGTGAAAAATCTTGCAATATGCCCTTGAGAAAGGCACTTAACCCTAATCGCTCCTGTTAGTCACTCCGAATAAGAGCGTCTGCTAAATGACTAAAATATAAATATTATCAAAAATATTCACCTACTGTACAGTATACGGTACAGAAGTGATGATTGAGAGCCCACTTTGCTGGCTGGTTGGCTGGCTGGCTGTGTAATAGACTGGGTCAACTCTCTTAACTCCTTCAAGGTGGATCTGGACAGGCTCTATGCTGAGGCCCACCCAGCCTCTCTCTGTGTGTAGCCCTGTGCCTCGTCCAGCACTCTGGCCCCGTCACCACTGGTTCTCATTACCACCACCCAGAGGGAGGGGTGGAGAGGGTACTCACTGGGCCTCGTCCAGCACTCTGGCCCCATCACCACTGGTTCTCATTACCACCACCCAGAGGGAGAGGAGAGGTGGAGAGGGTACTCACTGGGCCTCGTCCAGCACTCTGGTCCCATCACCACTGGTTCTCATTACCACCACCCAGAGGGAGGGGTGGAGAGGGTACTCACTGGGCCTCGTCCAGCACTCTAGCCCCATCACCACTGGTTCTCATTACCACCACCCAGAGGGAGAGGAGAGGTAGAGAGGGTACTCACTGGGCCTCGTCCAGCACTCTAGCCTCATCACCACTGGTTCTCATTACCACCACCCAGAGGGAGAGGATAGGTAGAGAGGGTACTCACTGGGCCTCGTCCAGCACTCTGGCCCCGTCACCACTGTGGTTCTCATTACCACCACCCAGAGGGAGAGGAGAGGTAGAGAGGGTACTCACTGGGCCTCGTCCAGCGCTCTGGCCCAGTCACCACTGGTTATCATTACCACCACCCAGAGGGAGGGGTGGAGAGGGTACTCACTGGGCCTCGTCCAGCACTCTGGCCCCATCACCACTGGTTCTCATTACCACCACCCAGAGGGAGAGGAGAGGTAGAGAGGGTACTCACTGGGCCTCGTCCAGCACTCTGGCCCCGTCACCACTGGTTCTCATTACCACCACCCAGAGGGAGAGGAGAGGTAGAGAGGGTACTCACTGGGCCTCGTCCAGCACTCTGGCCCCGTCACCACTGGTTCTCATTACCACCACCCAGAAGGAGAGGAGAGGTAGAGAGGGTACTAACTGGGCCTCGTCCAGCACTCTGGCCCCGTCACCACTGGTTCTCATTACCACCACCCTAAGGGGAGGGGAGAGGAGGTGGAGAGGGTACTCACTGGGCCTCAAGCGAGAAGCAGAGGCCCATGGCTGGGCTCCCTCCCTGGTACCCCTTAAACACAAACACACCAGGCTGAAACCTGAGCCCTGCAGAAACCCCCCGCCCAAACCAAAGACGCCACCCTACCGCCCACCCGCCACAACCACCACCAGGGCCTGCGCTGTGCCTGTTCATAAATCAACCCGTGTTCCCCCTACCCCCCTTCCAGGAGAGACACACTACCTCTGTGGCTCTGATGACCAGCACAGAAATCAGGGAGAAAGGGAGAGTGGGAGAGGGGTGTTTCTGAAGGAAGGCTTCTTATTTTACTGTTTTGTTTTGTCCGGTTTGTTGCCTGATCTAGATAGATGATAGCTGGTGGGCATTTGTTGAGTTCCATGATGACTTGTGTGTGTGTCTTTTTAGAATTTGTCTGTGTGTTCATGTCTATGATTTTGCGTGTGTGTGTAGATTTGTGGGGCCGTGTATGCTTTGGTTCATTATGTTGTGCTTTACCTGACCATTGTGTGTATTGATCGGGCTACACAGAGCCCACATGCACACTTCGTGTTGTGTGGCTAGAGTGGTAAAGTGATCTGGAGTGATGTGAGCTGCCTGCCTGCCGCGTGACTCTAACTGAGCCAGGCTGGAAGTCATCAGCCGGCCAGGAGAGCCAACATGGAGAACCGGCAAGTCTGTTACTATGTGCTCCGTGTGTACTTTTCACTATTTTTCAGAATTCACTCATGGGACTTTTCTCTTTATCTTTTTTATGCTTTACCTTGGTGAGCTGAGCAGGATGCTTACTGACTGACTGACTGTAAAGTCTGTATGTATTAGGGAGTGTTTTTCCTATGTGGTCATTCTATACCTGTGTCTGGCCTTCTCAGTGCCAGAGGATCCTAGCAGGTCTGTGGGTTAGTTCTTAAGGACACTGGAGGGTCTGGATAGACAGAGGCCACAGTTTAAGGGCACCATTCGTCTCAGTCCAGAGACAAGCTCGGGGCCAGAGGTCGAACGGCAAGGGGTGAGTGGCTGGGCAGAGACCCCACAGCTGCACTGTACAGTTTGTACACAGCCTGTGTAGAGTTCCATCTCCACAGCCAACTGCACTTGTCAACGAGACGTGTGTGTGCATGTCTGCGTATTAATAAGAGTAGGTTCTGTGTGTGTACATTATGAATGTGTCTTTCCAGCAGCAGTCATCCTCTGGGGCAGCTACAGGAAATGGGTGTGGCCTGGACCCACCTGCTCTGTCAGTCACAGGGAGGACAGCTGCTGCTGAGTAGCTGGCGTCAGGATTCCACGACAACAGACGGACATCTATCACCGACAATAGCTGCCTAGCGGGTCCTCTTGCCCTCAGCTGTGGCCTGCATTCCCACTGCCCCCCCTCCCCCCACCACCATCACCACAACCCCCTATAGAGCTTTCAGATCCCTTGCAATCCTACAGGCACCTCTGGCCAGTCTGACCCAATCCCTTGGGCCTACACTCCTAGGTTCTAGATATCACCTTCTTTCTAAGAGTGTACTGTCTGTTGGCTGTCTGCTCTGTACAAGTACACACTTTGAGGGATTACATTTCAGAGTTCTGGATTTGCACCTGTTAGTAATTTCTTGACCCATATTTTAGTCATTCTGATTGTGTCTAGGATGGTTCCTATCATGTTATGTGATGGTCTGTTTGAATGGCTGCTCATTCATGGAGTGATGAGATATTATTCAGAAAGTGGGATGGGCCTCCATCATACTTGCTGGGGATAGGTGGAGGCCTACCCAGTCAGATGACTGGCGGCTGAGTGCTCCAGTCCCGGTTGAGCAGGGGCGGGCTCCCAGGTCTCAGTGGCGATGGTGTTTACCAGCCTGCATAGACAGAGGTGATTTATGGAGAGGTGAGGGGTGACGTCCCTGCAGTGTGCACTTATGAACAGAGAGAGCATGAGCTGGGACTCTGAAACCAGAGATTTAGGGCATAATTATTCTCACACCTCAATCCCCCTCCTCCCATTCACCCTGAGGCCTCTCAATTGGTCTGCCAGGGGGCCAGGCACACGTGCTGCGGCCCACCATGGAGCGCAGTTAAAAAGTCATTCATTAAGACTGCTTACCCCACCTGTGTGTGAACTGGCCTGCAGGGACAGAGAGCGAGCAGGAGAGAGGATGGAGATGGGTTAGGAGCGGGGGGGGCTGTTCCCTCCGTAACTATGGCTCCTCAGGCATGCTTCTCACACCAGCAGGCTGGCAGGCTTCTCACACCGGCAGGCTGGCAGGCAGGCTTCTCACAACAGCAGGCTGGCAGGCAGGCTTCTCACACCAGCAGGCTGGCAGGCAGGCTTCTCACACCAGCAGGCTGGCAGGCAGGCTTCTCACACCAGCAGGCTGGCAGGACACCAGATCATTACTTATGGTTCTTTTGTTTCTCTGTGTTTGTTCGTAGTTGATGCACCAGTCCATGTATTGTATTGTTGTGCCGCTGATAAGCGACTTTGGGTCCTTAAAAAGCACAATATAGATCCCATGTTATTATATATATATATTGCTGTGACATGACGAAAGCGACAGGCATGCACAGAGACTACGGAGGGACAGACAGAGATGTCCCCAAGAAGGGAAAAAAATACTTTTGTGTATATATATATATATATATATATATATATATATATATATATATATATATATATATATATATATATATATATATATATATATATATATTATTATTATCCTTATTATGATGCTGTGTCTGACTCCCCTCTCTCTCCTCTCCTTAGTTTCCTGTCCCTGGTAGGGGGTAGTGTGGACCAGATGGGCCGGCCAGAGCTCAGACGGTGTGTGGAGGCCAGTGTGAAATGTCAAGGTCTAGAAGCCCTGGCTGAAACCCTCAACACCACCCCAGACACACTGCAGCTCATCATAGACGGACTCACCCAGCCTCCTGGCTTTGACATCCGCCAAGGTAAAACCTCACCTCTGTCCCAGACCTACTGTCATCATAGTCCTATTACAGGAGTCTGGTGTCAGCCTTGTCCTGGGACGTATCTAAAGCCATTCACCCTTTACTGGACGCCTCTCCTGAGGACCATTACTACAACTCACCCATATCAACGGGCCTGTTATGAATGTTATCCTACTCCAGCCCAGCCCAAGCACTGACCCAACCTGTCATTTAATAAGACTGGGCCTCTCCATCTCTCTCTCTTTCTCTCTCTCTGGCTTTTGGTCAGCTGGTTAATTGGTCAGCTGGTTCCTATTGTAGAACAGTTAAAAAGTGATCCAGTCATCTCAATAAGCACAGGTCCTCCTCGTCATGAAACATTATATACTGTTATCACACATCCTGGCAGGAAAACAGTGTTGTGCTTATCCTGCCTAGTGGTTGTAGCAGAGGCCGTGTTGTTGTTTTCTAGATGATCTTAGATCTCAACTAGACGCCACAGGGGAGGGAGGTCACCGTTGAGGACGCAGCAGTGTAGTTCTGGACTTCTCCTTAAAGAGAGGAGCCTCTTTCTCATTAATGATATATCTGTCGGCAGGCAGGACAGTAACGACCTGGGTCTTCCCCCTCCAAATGATGACAGGGGACATCAAAGCCTGGAGCACTGCCCGGCCCAGTCTAGGCCCCTCAAACACACAGTCTCTGGGGAACTGGGGAGGGGGTTGGATCTACACTATGAAGGGGAGGTAGATGAGAGAGAGTGGGGGATGATATAAGGGGAGAGATGCCAGAATCACAACCCAGACCACTGGCACTCTGTCTGTCTGTCCTAAGTGTATCAGTTCGCCTCACTTCAGAGGGATTGTAGACTGGCTGGTCATTGCTGACAAGTATGAAGTGCGGTAGAGAAATGGAGCGATCCACAGCCTCAAGTGTTGACTTGGCTTCAATTCTGAACAGAAATTTTCCATTGTCATGTTCGGTCTCTAAAGGGCATGCTGGTAGCAGCACTGGCGCAGTGAGTTCAGATCAGTCATGGGCGACTGTCAATCATATTGAATGAGAGAGGGAAGTGGAGGGGTGTGTAGGTTAGTGTATTGGGAGATGGGTGTCGGTGTCTAGAGGTCATGGGTTCAGCAGCAGGTTGAGGTGCTCAGGTTCTGTTGTGATGTGTCTCGGTGCATACTCAGCTGTGTCAACAGATAGCATGCGATTCGGGTGTTAGAAGAGGATAATTGTGGATGAGTGTTTCCTGGACCGTGAGCCCATGTTGAAGTTAATGCTCCAGAAAACGGACAAAATGGAAAACTGAAAAAGCAAAGCCCGCGAGGAATGTGGAAGTATGCAGAAGCAAATATTGGGTATCCTGCTTAGGAATATGATATCTGGTCTTCATTCCACTGTTTAACCTCCCTCCTTTCCTTTCACTCCTTCTCTCTTTCACTCCCCCCCAGACTTCGAGAAGGCAGACTTCAAGCGTGGCATTGTGTCTATGAGTGACCTGAGAGAGGGGGCGGTTCTGACGGGCCGGGTGGAAAACGCCACTCTGTTCGGGGCCTTCGTGGACATCGGAGTGGGCCGCAACGGGCTGATCCATAAGAGTTACATCACCCGAGACAAGCTGCCAGCTGACCAGAGGAGACGCAGCCTAGCCCTAGGCCCCGGGGAGAAGGTGGAGGTCAGGGTGCTCAACGTGGACCCTCAGCGTGGCCGCATTGGACTGGACCTCATTCGGGTCCTCAGATAGACCAGTGTGGACTGGACCATGGCTTTGCACTTGGGTCATGTTCAGTAGAAATGTAAAATGTTTTAAAACAGTAAAAGTACTACCTGAACACAACCCTTCTGTGTAGCCACTCCTAGAACATCTCTGTGACAGAAGATGCTGACATGTTCTGTTCATGTAGTTTTCAGTATGTTGGACCAACTCTTTATGCCTCAGTTTGTATTATTTTAAAAACCATGTTTCAACATGTTTTGAGAAATGTATTATTAAATGGAAAATTATCAGCCAAAGTGATAAAAATCAAGCCTACCTGAATTTTTGTTAAACCCAGTATTGTGACATTGTCTGTTAAATGATGATTGGCTAGGCACTCGTTTAAATTATTCCCACCTGCTGGATGCCGTTACTGTGGCAAGTATCAGACAGTGTCTCTGCTGTCTTGTTACCCAGACGGCCCTGCCAGTGAGTTGATTGACAGTCTCTGAGGGGCGGGGCAGGGGGAGATGGAGGTCTCTGCCAGACTGCAATAAGCCAGAGGGCCACAGAGAGAGGAGCCCAGACACAATTATCACAGGACAGAGCTGTTGTGCCTCACTAATCATACGCTTCAAAATGAATCCCATATTCCCTTCTGTTTTATCCAATCTGTTTGTGTTGATGTGGCACAAATTGAGAAATGCATCAATAAGGCACACACAAGCCTGCTGGAGTCCCCTGTGTAAACCTTGGAGAACACCCAACCAGTGTTGCTCCCTCCAGGATAGAAGAGGCATTTGCCTGCTGGAGTCCCCTGTGTACGTAGAATGTATGCACACATGAATGTAAGTCGCTTTGGATAAAAGCGTCTGCTAAATGGCATATATTATTATTATTATTATAAACCTTGGAGAACACCCAACCAGTGTTGCTCCCTCCAGGATAGAAGGGGCATTTGCCTGCTGGAGTCCCCTGTGTAAACCTTGGAGAACACCCAACCAGTTTTGCTCCCTCCAGGATAGAAGGGGCATTTGCCTGCTGGAGTCCCCTGTGTAAACCTTGGAGAACACCCAACCAGTGTTGCTCCCTCCAGGATAGGAGGGGCATTTGCCTGCTGGAGTCCCCTGTGTAAACCTTGGAGAACACCCAACCAGTGTTGCTCCCTCCAGGATAGAAGGGGCATTTGCCTGCTGGAGTCCCCTGTGTAAACCTTGGAGAACACCCAACCAGTGTTGCTCCCTCCAGGATAGAAGGGGCATTTGCCTGCTGGAGTCCCCTGTGTAAACCATGGAGAACACCCAACCAGTGTTGCTCCCTCCAGGATAGAAGAGGCATTTGCCTGCTGGAGTCCCCTGTGTAAACCTTGGAGAACACCCAACCAGTGTTGCTCCCTCCAGGATAGAAGAGGCATTTGCCTGCTGGAGTCCCCTGTGTAAACCTTGGAGAACACCCAACCAGTGTTGCTCCCTCCAGGATAGAAGAGGCATTTGCCTGCTGGAGTCCCCTGTGTAAACCTTGGAGAACACCCAACCAGTGTTGCTCCCTCCAGGATAGAAGAGGCATTTGCCTGCTGGAGTCCCCTGTGTAAACCTTGGAGAACACCCAACCAGTGTTGCTCCCTCCAGGATAGAAGAGGCATTTGCCTGCTGGAGTCCCCTGTGTAAACCTTGGAGAACACCCAACCAGTGTTGCTCCCTCCAGGATAGAAGAGGCATTTGCCTGCTGGAGTCCCCTGTGTAAACCTTGGAGAACACCCAACCAGTGTTGCTCCCTCCAGGATAGAAGAGGCATTTGCCTGCTGGAGTCCCCTGTGTAAACCTTGGAGAACACCCAACCAGTGTTGCTCCCTCCAGGATAGAAGAGGCATTTGCCTGCTGGAGTCCCCTGTGTAAACCTTGGAGAACACCCAACCAGTGTTGCTCCCTCCAGGATAGAAGAGGCATTTGCCTGCTGGAGTCCCCTGTGTAAACCTTGGAGAACAGCCAACCAGTGTTGCTCCCTCCAGGATAGAAGAGGCATTTGCCTGCTGGAGTCCCCTGTGTAAACCTTGGAGAACAGCCAACCAGTGTTGCTCCCTCCAGGATAGAAGAGGCATTTGCCTGCTGGAGTCCCCTGTGTAAACCTTGGAGAACACCCAACCAGTGTTGCTCCCTCCAGGATAGAAGAGGCATTTGCCTGCTGGAGTCCCCTGTGTAAACCTTGGAGAACACCCAACCAGTGTTGCTCCCTCCAGGATAGAAGAGGCATTTGCCTGCTGGAGTCCCCTGTGTAAACCTTGGAGAGAACACCCAACCAGTGTTGCTCCCTCCAGGATAGAAGAGGCATTTGCCTGCTGGAGTCCCCTGTGTAAACCTTGGAGAACACCCAACCAGTGTTGCTCCCTCCAGGATAGAAGAGGCATTTGCCTGCTGGAGTCCCCTGTGTAAACCTTGGAGAACACCCAACCAGTGTTGCTCCCTCCAGGATAGAAGAGGCATTTGCAAAATGCATCTAACACCGTCATTGTGTTACAGAGATGTTTCATCAAGACTGACCAACCGGCAGTGCTTTGTGGTGATGAAAGACTATACATGCCGATTGGCTTCATGTACGCTCCATTGTGTTGTCTCTTTAGTTTCCAAATCAGTATTAGTGTTTGAGTGGCTTTGTCATTTTTAATGTCGTCTCCTAATCGGGGTTATAAATTGCTTAGTTTTTCAGTAGTGTTGTCATTTTTCATGTTCTCTCTCTGTGTGTGTGTGTGTGTGTGTGTGTGTGTGTGTGTGTGTGTGTGTGTGTGTGTGTGTGTGTGTGTGTGTGTGTGTGTGTGTGTGTGTGTGTGTGTGTGTGTGTGTGTGTGTGTGTGTGTGTGTGTGTGTGTGTGTGGTGTCAAACTGTGTCGTGTGTGAGAGAAGTAGGGTCTGACCGGAGTGTGCTCAATCTTTTCCCTCTCACTTGGGCTCCTAGACACAGAGCTTTCCATGGTCTCCCCACACGGTCCTGTCCTGCCATCCAGCCAGAGAGAGCCACTTCACAAGGGGAGACCAGTGTCATTACAACCCTCTCTTCAGGAGTACAAGTCACTCTCCCCTCTGTACGTGACCACGCAAATACGAGAGGCAATTTGACTGGCAGCTACTGTCGGGTATGTCTATCAAACACACTGGTGGAGCCCCCAAACAAGCTGTAATTATTACAACAGAAGGCAGGCTGCAGCCAGCCTCGGCAGAGGCTGATTCAAATGACTAACGGTGAGGATGGGAGGGATCCTGCCTTCTCCGTGGTCTCTCTGCTGTGTTTCTGACTGAGTTCTATGACCATTCATCCATCTCTCCCATCTCTGTCCCATAGAGGTTGGCTCACTGCCCAACAAGACCTCACGGTTTGACTTCAGTATTCAACGTTTGTCCAGGGAGGGGTAATTGAAACATCATCCGTGGTGTCCAAAACGGAAAGGGATCTCCCAGTTGGCCGTGTTTGTTGTGTGTGTGAGTGAGTGAGAGTGTGTGTGAGAGACTGGTATGAGGTCACTTTATGAAGGGTGTGTAATAGATTGTATCCTCCACCTCCGTCCAGCCCTATTGGGCTCTGAGCCAGCAGTAAACCAGCAGTAAACCAACCAGCTTAGGGTTGGGTGGATGTAAGGATTTAGTGCCATGGTATGGAACATGCCTTTTCGATATCAAATCAGTTTATTTGTCATATGCACAGCATACACATGTTGTACACAGTACAATAAAACATTAACTTGCAGGTACACCTCTCAGCAATGTGACTAAGAATGAAAGTACTTTTTTGATTTTTTTTTTTACAAATTACAAATGTGTAATTTTCCCTGAGTTTAGAGATTAACATTGGTCTTTTGGCAATAGTGTGGGGAAGGTATTCATAGACTGGTGAACCACAGCATGGATCATCAGCTCTCAAACAGATATTGAGCTCAAGTCATACCCTAGTTCAGTATTCTCCAAACTCGGTCCTGGGGACCGCAAGAGGTGCATGTTGTGATTTATGGATGGATGAGGGAGGTATGGAATGACACAGCAAATGAAAGACTTTCTCTGGTTTCTTCTCTCTGACCTCATCAGTATGATCGTGGGTTTTATGAGCTCCTTACACCCTGCACATAATTTACCGCACACACACAGCTTAGATCAAAGTAGCTAAGTTCATACAAGGAATGCGCAATTATCCCCAAAGAATCAGCTCTGTGCTGGGGCTTCAATATAAATGAAAGACAAAAGTGATAACACAGAGATTTAGAGATTCTTCATATCTGCTAACCCCCTGTATACCTACAGCACATACTCATTCAGATACTGTTCTCTCTAATGCACTCAGTGGCGATGCCTTGGGGCAGGTGACTGGCTGGCTGTTTTGCATTTTCTCCGCACCTCATCAGCAGAGCTTATAAAGGCATGTGTCCCCAAACGAGGAGGAATATTAACTGTGGCGCGCGAGCGTCTGATTAGCGGCCCTTCCTTCTGGGAGCCAGTCCCCTTCTCCGGGCTTTCAGAGCTGAAATTCACTACCCCACCTCACCGGGGGCGATTACCGTAACTACATTACCCGGCTTGCACATCCCCTCCAGCCTTGCTGCTCATCTCCAATAAGTGGATAATGTCTTTAGACGGATTATGAGGGCGGAGGGGGTGAGCAGCCCCTCCAGCAGTTAGCCCTCTCTGGGTAAATATTTTCACAGCAGCCCAGGTGTTCCAGCCCCCACAAAGACATAACGGACTGGGGGGAGAGAGACAGAGAAGGAAGGGGGAGAATGCTGTGTGTACGTGGGGGTAATGGATACCTTGTTGTGTTTAGAATTGCAGATGTTGATTCACCTCAGCATGGGAGGATACACACACACACATCCTATAGCTTAATTTCAGACTATTGCTTACTAAAGTACCTTCAGTGGAAAAGGATAGTGGACATGAGATTGTTTATTAATCTTGCACTCATCCACTGCGAAGTATGTCATTTTGTCTTCTCCCAACTTAGGCCTACACCCCCCCTACCACACACACACACAACACACTAACCCCCTCCAGGGCTGCACAGTGAGATATGTTTTGGGACACACCAGGCCCCTTCCTGTCCCCGGGTCGTGGCCGCTGTTGGTGGCTGATGGTGATTGACAGCTGAGACAGGAGAGTAGTGTTTTGGTTTGGTAGGGCCCTCGAGGGCCTCAGTATAGGGGAGGCCTTTATGCAGGAGTCCCTTACAGGACGCCAGTCAACTTTCTCACACTGATTCATATTCATATCTCTTATCCATATCTCATGTCCATCCCACAGGGATCACAGCTAGAGCTGGGACCAACACTGGGCCGGCGAGAGGAAGGAAGGGGGTTTAAGGGGAAATCAGCAGAATACACTGGGAAACATTCTTCTGAGGCGCAGTATGGCTTGTCTGTGTTGCAGGATCCCAATACTGCTTCACTTGGTGATGGAGTCGTAGTACAGCAGTTCCCAAACTGTGGGGCGCTCAGGAAGAAACCCAGTCCGGCTTTAAACTTAGTTTTGAAGGTTGTAATAGTAGAATGCACAAGGTGCAATTTAAAAAATGGAGTAGTGCATCATCAGTTCCTCTTGTCATTGCAGACCGTAGTACAGGGGTTCTCAAACCTTTTCACTCAGTCAAGGAGACCGAGTCGCGGCCAAGATCGGGAGGTGGGCGAAGGGTCAGACCGAGTCCAGACTGGTACCAGACCAATGCGAGTCCAATTCAAGGCCATGATTGTAGTTGTCAGATCGCCAGCACAATAAGAGCTAAAAAACATTCTGTTCGTTCAGAAGAACATATGGATTCTTTAGGCATTCAGAGTACAAAAAACATGCTAAGATCACCGGTCTCTAAACAATGGATAAAAATACAAAATATATTCCTCTGCTGTCCCTTTAGCGAGTGTGTGTCTCTCAAACAGTTTCACCCAGTCTCCCCTACTACCATAGCACCATAGCAAGACAATTCTGACAACCGTGACAAGGTTTGTGGCTATTTCTCTACAAATTTATATATATAATATTGCGAGTGAAGTAGGAAGGCCAGGTTTCATTCGGCATTAAGATATATAAATGTGTCATGAATGCAGTGTGCATATTTGGCCTGGCGAAGAAGTTTTGTGTTGACTGAATAGGGGTGAAGAATTATGTTGTTTTTTACTCCACTGGTCTTGGCTGGTCTCTGGGGGGAAAAAGTCCTCATTGTCTGAGACTGAGTCAAGACCCGAGTAAAAAGTATCAGGGACTGAGACAACCTAGACACACCACAATGTGGGCTCGAGACCGGTTGAGTATCACAACACTGGTCGCAAGTATCTGTTCAGCTATTACATACCGCTCCTTGTACTGCGGTGGCAGTGATGGAGGTGGTGGTCACCACCCGTGTGGTACTACTCTGTCAGCTGTTAGGAGGAAGGAAGAGGGCAGTCTATTTAGCTGGAGTACCGCTGGGCCCTGTTCCTCCCAGACAGCTAATGATGATCTATTTTTCCTGATGGCCAAACAGCTCAGGAACAGGAAGAGCTTTGGCTGTCATCATTCCCTACAATCACTGGCCCGATTAGCCCAGCGCTCCATTAGGCCTGCCACCAGCAAAACTGTTAGCACAGCTGCTAACACCTCCGCAGCCCTCTGGGCACAGCCAGCCAGCGCAACTGTTTGTTTAGTTACAATTTCAGCTAGCCATTAATTCTGAGGCTAATGTAATAATAATATAATATATGCCATTTAGCAGACGCTTTTATCCAAAGCGACTTACAGTCATGTGTGCATACATTCTATGTAGAAATGCTATTAGCCCAGTTATGCTTTTGCCACAGCAAACTGAATAGCTGTCGGTGGTTAGCATTAACACAGATTCTACCTGGCACAGCCATAGACATATACATCATGGGGCACAGCTGGGAACCTTTCGGGAGGTCATTCCAGGTATAGGGAGTATCCATGAAAAGCTATGGTCACTGATTCAGTAGCCTGCTCATTCATGTATTCTAGTAATCCTCCAGCCGTTCACCATTGCCTTAGTTCTTTCTGTTGTCATCAGGAGTGGAGGCAGGGTTACTAATGACTTGGGTTAGAGGGCAGGGCCAGAGGGACACTACTGACAGGGAACTGGATATACAGTAACTTCCTATGGGAAAATGATAGTGGAGGGAATAGTCAGGGAAGGGACTATGTTATTTATAGCTGTTTGTCTTGTTTTGGCACAGAGACCATATCATACTAGAGAATTGTGAGTGTGTTTTTGAGGACATTGGGGTTGAGCAACCTTGTGGAGTTGATTCATTCTGATTACTCTCGCTTTATAATTTAGCTACTACTCATGCTATAGCCACATGTTCCAAGCCAGCACCACCTCACCTCTGATCACTATAACACTGTTACTCTCTCCCCCCTGGACACAGGAAAATCATAAAAGCATATTTCACTGATCTTCGAAGCCAGAGAGCTTGTTTCAAGCCTCATCAGAAAGAGCCAGAGCTTCCCGCTGAGTGATTACTGTGAATCCTGCTGTAGGCCAAACACAACACTGTTATGTTTAATACCTTAAAGCCCATGACCGGTTCATATGGCCACAGAGCACCAGTCTGGCTCAGGGGATCTCTTTCCAGTGGCGAGGAGGCCTATTTTAAGAGATGCCCGCTGGAGGCTCCAGACTACGTTGACTATGGCAGGGAAGTCCTCTCCTGAGGGCCAGCTGGGACCTGTGCTCTGATGTTCTACTAACGTTGGTCTGCTGGATCTTCCAATGGAGCACAGAGGGAAGGAGACAAGGAACATTTCATTTTAAGAGTGTGATTTTAGCCATGTGTGGCGTGTCTTATAGCACATTCCTGCCATAGTAGATGGTAGCAGATGGGCTCTGTTCACTGTTACAATAAATAATTTTATTCTAACAGCAAGTACTGTTCATACACTCCAACATTAGAGCCAATTTTACATTTTTACTGACCATAATAAGAGTGTTGGTTATGTGCCCTGGTTATTCTGAAAATAACTCATAGGACATGCTACAAATTCATTCTGAGTTACAAGCCTTTTATTAGATATGCCAACAGTGCAAATAGCAAGTGTATTCATGAGAAAGCACTTGGTGTGATTTTTTTTACGTGCGTTGTCTGATGCCCTCAGCATGCACTGAGATGACCTTGTTCAAGAAGAAAACAAATACTGTATCAGAGGACATAGCTAATATTCAGAGTTTGTATAGCTGCTTCCCCAGGGCTATTTACAGTTGGTTTTTGTTTGTGTGCTATTGATTCCTGTGAAATTATAGAGAAATATTGAACAATTTATTTTCTCTAGGAAAAAAAGTTGTTGTTCAGCAACCAAAAGCAGAAACTCAACGGGGCTTTGTTCAAACAAATATTGAAATGTATACTAAACAGTTCATGGACCAAAAAAATACATGACGTTTTCAAGAAGTTTCTGTTCATAAACAAATGCATGGGTTGCCATCTCAGAGAAAAGTTCCCATCGTGGCATGAACATAGTGTCCTGTAGTGTACTTTTCAGGGGCTAGACTAGAGAAAGGGTCTAATACAGATGATTTTGGGAAAGAGGATGTTGGGAAAGAGGATACCTAGTCAGTTGCACAACTGAATGCATTCAACCGAAATGCCTTCAGCATTTAACCCAACCCCTCTGAATCAGAGAGGTGCTTTAGGAGCAGTTATTGTTGGGGGTTAAATGCCTTGCTCAAGGACAGAACAACCGATTTCCCCACCTTGCCAGCTCAGGGATTCGAACCAGCGACATTTTGGTTACTGGCCCAATGCTCTTAACCGCTAGGCTACCTGTTGATGGGTTGAGTACTGTAGGGACATGTAGAGAAGGGAGACTTAGAGCAGCACATTGACCTGGGGGCTACAGGGCTCTAGTGACATTCCCAGGCCTCTGCCCTCATCAAGTCTGACCCTCCAATACCATGGGGCTGAGACGCATTCTCCATGCTCGTGATGGAACCTGAATGGATCACTTTACCATAGCATAGCGTATAGCCCAATACTTGACCAGTCAGAGGGGAGAGCGACATGGAGAGCAGCACAGCAGTAGACATGTGGAGCAGAGCGGTCGGAACGGTGTAAACACGCAGCAATACGGCAGCACTGTAATCACAAACATCCTCCCACGTCCACCCGATCCTCAACACCCTCTCTCAGGTTACCCAGAGTACACTGCAGCAACACCATTGCCCCTCTGATGTCATTCCACGTCTGCTCATCACAACGTGCTAACCACACAGGCTACCCTCCTTGGGCCCTCAACGGGGATATGCCCAAGAACCGGCATGAAACGTCATTTCATCCCGATTTAAAATAAATAGGTGAACGAATGAATTAAAACGAGGGAGATCTAGCAGGGCGCGGCTGTGTTTGGGTAGGGAAATGTGATACAGGAGGTGGAGGAGGGAGAGAGGCGGGGATGATGTTAACCCCCTCAGTGTCTCACTCTGCTATGGTCTGCTGCTGCAATCAGATCTGGGAGCAGGCCGGAATAGAGCACAGGCTTGTGTCGGCTTTGGGTTCAGGAGGCTGGAATTTCCTGTGTTTTCCCCTGGTCGGTGGGTCTGTTGGTCGGTTGGTGTTATGCTGTATAGATCCAGCAGGTCGGTTGGGCTGTGTTTTGCTCGGCTCGGGCATTGTTCCCTAGTCGGGTTCAGATCCCAGCTGAACTCTCATCCTGGCCGGAGAGGAAATCAAACTGCAACACAAAAATGTGCCCCGGTTTGAGGTTTTATTGTGGGGGGAACATGAGAACGTAATGAAGTCTAATGAAGATCTATACTGAATCAAAGTAGGTATGAACGTTTTCTTAAATGAAGACGGCTGTTAAAATTCTTTGGATGCAATGGAGACCCAGCTTTGGATCAGGAATCTGCCTCGTTAGAGAGGCCTCCGTGTGCGTCTGTCTCACCTGTCTGGAAATATGTTGCGGTTTGGGAAGGTTCCACGGGCTGCATACATAATTCTACATCCAGCCCAATCAATCGGTCAGTTCTTGCTGTTATACACCCGGCCAATTGTATGGGCTTCTAGAGGTCATGTGACCAGTTGAGTTAAAAGCAGACAGCGGGCACCTAATTTTTTACCCAGGGCTAAATACATAATGACCTGTCTATTCTCTCAGCAAGCTTACTCTATGGAAACAACTTTACAGCCCTGTTTAACATCCATTGCATGAGTGTGCTTATGTGAGTGTTGCAATGTACAGGAGTAGATTTTGTTACATGCCCTTTTATCCAAGTGTGTGTAATTGTACCTTTACTAACCAATATTTCTGGGCTTTCAAAGAAGGCCTAAGACACCAGAGGAACCCAATGACGCTGTTGGTTGCCAGGTTTTGGCTAAGCCAAGTAACTGCAACATTTTACTCATGACTTCCAATCAGATTCTGGCCAAAGCAAGTAACCGAAGCTCACGTTCTTTGCCCCAATATCCAATGCAAACAGGGGTTTGATTAAGGTGATGCTGTTAATTGTTCTGTAATGGTCTTAGTGAAAGCCTAGGGCTGGGTAGCTCTGTGGGGTCCTTCTCTCTTATATGGAGCAGACCCCTGGTCCTGTGTAATGCTAGAGGCTACAGACAGCCCAGGGTGGAGAGGGGAGGGAAGGCTATCATGTGGTCTTTGGCTCACAGAGTGAACTCAAAGCCTGTGTTTATGGGGAATTGGGCAGTCCGGGGACACATCAGACCCAGACTTAGAGCTTGGCACTTGTTGTGCGAGGAGCTGTAGGATTTTGGCCAACTAGGTTGGTCTGTTTATTAAGACTGTGGCCCTCAGGCTCTGTCTGTTTTTCCAGATTGTTTTGAATCTAAGTTGGTCAGAACTGTACTGTAATGCTTACCTCGAGTCATCTAAAATATTCTATGCTGCTGAATGAGATATACTTTCACAGTAAATAATGGAACTGAGCTCATCCCACTTTGCACACTTCAGTGTGACATTAAATTATTTGATTTTAGAAAGACATATGTGAGGAAACAGAGGAAATATATTTTCTTGCACCGCTGGCATTTGAGAGAGGGAGAAAGAGAGGGGGAAAACTATCATATCTCCAAAGCCCCTGTGCTGTGGTAGGTTCATGGAAAACTACTTAGAGAACTCCAGACAGTTAACGCTTGCCAGAATCTGAGCAAAGTCCAAAAGGAATTAATATTAATATTAGAGAGAGGTAACCCTGACATGTGCAATTTAGGCCAGAACCCGTTATAAATCTATCCCAGAAGCCTCTACTTCCGCCCAGCCGGGGCCCTGAAACCTGGAAAACAACGAGAGCGTAGCGTCTGAAATATCCATTGGCCAATTATCTCTCTCGCCCGGCTCGGGGCTCGCGGCTCAATAAAACCAGGGATGAGGGATGAGCCGAGGCTTTTCTTGTCTTAACCGGATGCAAGTGCCAGCTCCAACGCATCCCCGCTGACTTACAGTTAGAAAGTGAAGGACACTATTTCACCCTCTCTATTTCATATATCACCTGTTCCAGATTTGTGATATTACACAATAGTTAGTGTATTAGTGTAACCTTGAGGCTCAGAGACAGGTCTGCATTATTGTAACTCGCCACATTGTTGCCAATGACTGTATCTGTTCCTATGTTTATGCACAATTAACCTAGCCTAGTGTAAATGACCTTGTCCATTCGACAGATATGAAAACGACTGTCTTACAGTCAAATGTGTTAGTCTGGGGTGAGAGTGACACAGATAAGAGATGCAGTATCTCAGTTCCCAGAGTAAATACCTGGCAGTAATGGTCCTTCTAAACAGCGCGCAGGCGATCGCCCCAAGACTGCTGAGCAGAAATATCAGCCCACCAAGAGAAGCACGAGATTGAACTTCACTCAACTCTACAGCAGTCACCAACTGCTCTAACTGGTCGATCTGTAAATAGCCTTGTGTTCCTATTTATTTGTATTCTTCTCCGGCTGTTGGCGGTAGGTGCACCCGATTCAGCTGTCCTGCGTGCCGGGTAGGCGAACTGTTGCCATTTTGAACCATTTCATGTGTTTAAAGGTATAAACTCTGCCTTCGCGTTGGGCCCAGAGAGCAAATCACGTGCACTATAGGACTACCGCTGGCCAATCGGATGGCTCAGACTACCGTCTCTGCAGTAACAAAGTTAATACTGTGAGATTTCAAAACATTTTAAACCATGACTAGAGAGAGACTGTCAACGAATACAGCAAAGAGATGCTGTTTTTATGAGTGAGTTCATGTTTAAGTTCTTACTCAGCACTGTCAACACTTTGTAGTCATCACTTTTATCCGCCATAAAATGCGCGTTCTTCCAATTTCCACTCGGCGCTGCAACAAGCCCTGCAGCAGTAATGAATGAGTAGGAAAGTGTATCGATAGGCTTGTGTTGTTGTTATTATTATTAATGGCTTGGGTCTTTTTTAATATTGAGGAATATTTCACTTTCTCTGTTCATGGGAGTAACAACATGAATTTGTGCAGGAGGCAGAAATAATACCTTTGAGTTTTACCATCAGCTGGAAGACGGTGTCCCTTTTGGTCAGTGTCAGTGGAGGAAAGGGAGAGCAGAGGGATGTTGACAGGTGGACCCTCAGTCTGCTGCTCTCTCCGCTGAGACTAACCATCAGAGGCAGGCACCATCAGCCCAGTAAAACAAAAAGCTAATAATTTAATTGTACACTCCCTCAGCTGTGCCTCACAAGTATTACAACAACGGATCTACTGCCGGTGTGATCATATAGCCAACCTCAAATTTTGAAAGATATATTTTTTAAATGTCCCAAACAACAATGCATTGGCAGGGCAATTCAAGCAAAGCCAATATGCGGTGATAATGTATTGGGCCTATAGCTTACTGCGCAAACCTCGTTGCTACATTAATTGTTTAATGTTGCATAGGCTTACGTTTTTTACGTAATGTTCAAAATAAATCTGAGCGTAGATCTAGACTTACATTTAGACTCAAAAGGTTGGTGACCACTGTTCTGGAGTTTTCCATGTTAACTATCAACGTTTCCCATTACTGTGGCAATTGTGATCTGTTCAACGCAATATTAGACACTTTCAATACAGCATATCGAAACAAAACGAGCTATGCAAGATATTTTGTTGTAGGCAGAACGCATCAGAGTATGATTTTATTGCATTGACACGCACGACTCAGCCCAAACTCTACACAGACCGGTGCAGGTTAACCAATCAGACCTGCAGAAGCCTATATGCAAATGGCCCATTGACTTATATGGATCTGTGCTATTTACTGAACTGCATTCACAGCATGAGAGGTCGTGAGTAGATGCGCTTGTTTTGAGATCACAGTGAGAGTTGCATGTTGCCACGTGTACACATTTTCTTTATAGTCTTTGCTATTTAGTGAGTTATTAGCCCATTTATAGATTATTTGTAGCCAGCAATAGCAGAGTGTTTGCTTCCTACAAGAGCACAAAACGTGTACATCTTTGAAAAAGTGAGTCAAGTAAAGAGCTTTTCTGAAAGGGGCCATGTTGTATTTTGAGAGAGACTTGAATAAACTATGTAACATAATTTGCCTGATTCTCTGTAATAATGATATTGGAATAATAATGCATTTTATTTTGTAATGTGGTTTCTTGCATCAAACAACAACATTTTCAGTCACTTCCTTGTCTGAAGGACAAGTGGATAAACAGGTTAATGTCAAGCCCTGCATGTTTCAAAAGTCTCATGGAGTGTAGTCCTACATTGAACTCCACACGTTGGCTGCTACTATAGGCTGAATGATAGAATAGCTATTTCCATGTTAGAATGTTATGGGATGCATTTTCTCCATTGTTTTTGATGGTAGTCCACTCTGGTAGGCCTACATTATGATCAAATAGCCAGCAGGTTCATCCTCAGTGTTCACATTAAACGCACGCTGGAAGTTGCACTGCATTTTCACAAGGTTCAAGTTTGCGCTTGGCAGACCTGAAATTTGCTCAATGCTGAAAGTAAATGTCTGGTAGTATCTCAGTTCCCAGAATAAATACCTGGCAGTATCTCAGTTCCCAGAATAAATACCTGGTAGTATCTCAGTTCCCGGTGTAAATACCTGGTAATATCTCAGTTCCCAGAGTAAATACCTGGCAGTATCTCAGTTCCCAGAATAAATACCTGGCAGTATCTCAGTTCCCAGAGTAAATACCTGGCAGTATCTCAGTTCCCGGTGTAAATACCTGGCAGTATCTCAGTCCCCAGGGTAAATACTTAGCAGTATCTCAGTTCCCAGTGTAAATACCTGGCAGTATCTCAGTCCCCAGGGTAAATACCTGGCAGTACCTCAGTCCCCAGTTTAAATACCTGGCAGTACCTCAGTCCCCAGTGTAAATACCTGGCAGTACCTCAGTCCCAAGGGTAAATACCTGGCAGTATCTCAGTCCCCAGAGTAAATACCTAGCAGTATCTCAGTTCCCAGAGTAAATGCCTGATATACTATCTGTCTGCTGTGATTAGATCACATCTAATGTTTAGCATCATGACCGGCTGTCTCTGCTGATTGGGTAAATAACACAGATGAACAGTGGTAGCTGTCACACACCTGCAGAGTTAAAGGTTGTGACCCTGACACCTTTCTAAGTGTATGAACTAAGCACAGACTATTCCACCTGCCTTGCTGTAGAGGTGTTCGTGCAGCCTGTTGGCGTGCTGCCTCTGGCCAAAGAAGCTAGAGGAACTGTGGCTGTACGTCCTGGAATGAGGCAATGTATTTCTTTACCTCAAGACTCAGCCAGCTGCATGACAGGGGAAAAAAAGCTGCAGCAACTAATTATGACAGTGTGAGTAAAAGTGAGCTCAAACTTGGCCTCTGCAAATCATGATGGATTGTGTGCACGATGTTGAATAGTATATTCATAATATTTACTCAAATACCGCAGGAAATGAATGGCTTTACAGAGCAGCCGTTTCAATTTACACATTTTGGGTTCTTTTTTTGGGCCTTTGAATTTAAATGGTAGGGTTAGTATGGCTCTCTTGTCCTCTCGCTTTCTCTCACTTTCTCCTGTTAGGTGCTGCCTGATGCTGAGAGAGGAGAGCTGGGCCTGTTGTCACGGAAATAGGGGGGCAGTTGAGATGGCTGTGAGTGGCAGTGTTGTCCTCAGGTAGGAGGTTAGTGTTACAGGAGTATTTCCTTTCCCAGGCAGGAGAGAGAGTGTAAGTCTTACTGCCCCCAGGGGTAGCTGTAGCCCTGCCTGCCATTGTTCCACAGGGTAGGGGGTGAGGGGCAGTACAGCAGGTGGATGAGCAAGCCTGGAGGAGAGACGAGAGGGGGAAGGACAGGGGAGGGGGGAACATGAGATGCCTAGACCTCACCTGGAGGCAGGGTGGTTGCCCAGAGCGATGATCTGTCACTCACAGGTACTGCAGGGCTGCTGTTCCCAGGCCCTCTCAGGTAAGGAGGGAAAGGGAGTGAGAGAGAAGGAGAGAGAGAGCATCCTCACATAAGCTGATATATGATACTGTTCCTTTCAGCTCCTCACCTCATTTCACATCACCTTCACCAAAACATTAATACCACTTACCGGTCAGTACACAAACAAGGACCTTCAGAAAACACTCTCAAAAATTGACACTAGGGTTGCACTCCATAAAATTGAGAAGTTAGATGCAAATGCAAAGATGCTTAAGCCTAACACAAACTTCACTGATAGACAAAAAATATGACTATGATTTTAACATCTCGAGGTGGGATATACTTTCCATTGTTCTGGGACTGTGGTATAGATTTTGTGGGGGTTGGGGAGAGGAAGTGGGATAAAGACATTTGTAGTATGATCTTTATTAGATGGAAGTGTGTGTGTGTGTGTGTGTGTGTGTGTGTGTGTGTGTGTGTGTGTGTGTGTGTGTGTGTGTGTGTGTGTGTGTGTGTGTGTGTGTGTGTGTGTGTGTGTGTGTGTGTGTGTGTGTGTGTGTGGTGTGTGGTGTGTGTTTTGTACTGCTGAGTGGGGGTTTCCCAGAAGAGCATTGGCAGTGTCATTTTTCCACACTAATGTCTGTGGCTCTCCCATTGGGGCTTGCTACTGGAGCTCATAGTGATATCCAGTTACCCAGGTGTGTGTGTGTTTGTCTGCATATCCCAATAACAACAGGTCATGACGACAACACGTCTGTCCCTTCAGTGATAATATCCTCATAAATTCACACGGGCACTTGTCACTTCTAACCCAAATCCTTGCCCTCTCCATATTAAGACATATACACACTGCATGAAGCACGACTGCAATGTCACCTCCTATGAAGAGGGCAAGGACAGCACATCCATCTTTTATCTCCAGGCCATCAGCCTGTTAAATAGTCACCACTAGTTGGCCTCCACCCAGTACCCTGCCCTGAATCCCAGACACTGTCACTAGCCAGCTACCACCTGGTACTCTACCCTGCACCTTAGAGACTGCTGCCCTATATTCACAGAGCCATTGAACACTAGTCACTTTAATAATGTTGACATACTGTTTCACCTACTTTATATGTACATTGAGTGTACAAAACATTAGGAACACCTGCTCTTTCCATGACAGACTGAACAGCTGCAAGCTATAATCCCTTATTGATGTCACTTCTTAAATCCACTTCAATCAGTGTAGATGAAGTGGCGGAGACAGGTTAAAGAAGGATTTTGAAGCCTTAAGACGATTGAGACATGGATTGTGGGAAGCATTGGAGTCAACATGGGCCAGCATCCCTATGGAACGCTTTTGACACCTTGTAGTCTATGCCCCAATGCATTGAGGCTGTTCTGAGAGCAAAAGGGGGTGCAACTCAGTATTAGGAAGGTGTTCCTAACGTTTTGTACTCTCAGTGTATATACTGTATTCTAGTCATGGCTTCCTATATAACTACTGCTATACACACCTTTCTATTCATATACTGTCTATACACACCATTCACATACATATACAGTGTGGAGAACAAGTATTTGATACACTGCCGATTTTGCAGGTTTTCCCACTTACAAAGCATGTCCAGAGGTCTGTAATATGTATCATAGGTACACAACTGTGAGAGACGGAATCTAAAACAAAAATCCAGAAAATCACATTGCATGATTTTTAAGTAATTAATTTGCATTTTATTGCATGACATAAGTATTTGATACATCAGAAAAGCAGAACTTAATATTTGGTCCAGAAACCTTTGTTTGCAATTAAAGAGATTCAACGTTTCCTGTAGTTCTTGACCAGGTTTGCACACACTGCAGCAGGGATTTTGGCCCACTCCTCCATACAGACCTTCTCCAGATCCTTCAGGTTTCGGGGCTGTCACTGGGCAATACAGACTTTCAGCTCCCTCCAAAGATTTTCTATTGGATTCAGGTCTGGAGACTGGCTAGGCCACTCCAGGACCTTGAGATGTTTCTTACAGAGCCACTCCTTAGTTGCCCTGGCTGTGTGTTTCGGGTTGTTGTCATGCTGGAAGACCAAGCCACGACCCATCTTCAATGCTTACTGAGGGAAGGAGGTTGTTGACCAAGATCTCGCGATACATGGCCCCATCCATCCTCCCCTCAATACGGTGCAGTCCGTCCTGTCCCCTTTGCAGAAAAGCATCCCCAAAGAATGATGTTTCCACCTCCATGCTTCACGGTTGGGATGGTGTTCTTGGGGTTGTACCCATCCTTCTTCTTCCTCCAAACACATCGAGTGGAGTTTAGACCAAAAAGCTCTATTTTTGTCTCATCAGACCACATGACCTTCTCCCATTGCTCCTCTGGATCATCCAGATGGTCATTGGCAAACTTCAGACGGGCCTGGACATGCGCTGGCTTGAGCAGGGGGAACATGCGTGCGCTGCAGGATTTTAATCCATGACGGCGTAGTGTGTTACTAATGGTTTTCTTTGAGACTGTGGTCCCAGCTCTCTTCAGGTCATTGACCAGGTCCTGCCGTGTAGTTCTGGGCTGATCCCTCACCTTCCTCATGATCATTGATGCCCCACGAGGTGAGATCTTGCATGGAGCCCCAGACTGAGGGTGATTGACCGTCATCTTGAACTTCTTCCATTTTCGAATAATTGCGCCAAAAGTTGTTGCCTTCTCACCAAGCTGCTTGCCTATTGTCCTGTAGCCCATCCCAGCCTTGTGCAGGTCTACAATTTTATTCCTGATGTCCTTAGACAGCTCTCAGGTCCGGAAGCTAATTCCCTGTAACTGTATCCATTTTGCTATGGAGTTTTGTACTGGGTATTTATATAGTGTTTTCTCGACATAGCTCATCATAATATTGCTACTACTTTACATTGCCTTATAGTTACCGTGTTTATACACATCACATATTTATTTATATACATATATTCTTGACATAGCTCACTAATATACAGTGTATCTACTGTTGTACATATCAGTCCTAGTACAGTAGAAGTCAGAAGTTTACATACACCTTAGCCAAATACATTTAAACTCAGTTTTTCACAATTCCTGACATTTAATCCTAGTAACAATTCTCTGTCTTAGGCCAGTTAGGATCACCACTTTATTTTAAGAATGTGAGATGTCAGAATAATAGTAGAGAGAATGATTTATTAAATCTTTTATTTCTTTCATCACAATCCCAGTGGGTCAGAAGTTTACATACATTAAATTAGTATTTGGTAGCATTGCCTCTAAATTGTTTAACTTGTGTCAAACGTTTCAGGTAGCCTTCCACGAGCTTCCCACAATAAGTTGGGTAAATATTGGCCCATTCCTCCTGAAAGAGCAGGTGTAACTGAGTCAGGTTTGTAGGCCTCCTTGCTTGCACACGTTTTTTTTTCAGTTCTGCCCACAAATGTTCTATAGGATTGAGGTCAGCACTTTGTGATGGCCACTCCAATACCTTGACTTTGTTGTCCTTAGGCCATTTTGCCACAACTTTGTAAGTATGCTTGGGGTCGCTGTCCATTTGGAAGATCCATTTGCGACCAAGCTTTAACTTCCTGGCTGATGTCTTGAGATGTTGATTCACTATATCCACAGAATTTTCCTTTCCTCATGATGCCATCTATTTTGTGAAATGCACCAGTCCCTCCTGCAGCAAATCACCACCACAACATGATGCTGCCACCCCCGTGCTTCACGGTTGGGATGGTGTTCTTCAGCTTGCAAGCCTCCCCCTTTTTCCTCCAAACATAATTATGGTCATTATGGCCAAACAGTTCTGTTTTTGTTTCATCAGACCAGAGGACATTTCCCAAAAAGTACAATCTTTGTCCCCCTGTGCAGTTATGGCTTTTTTATGGCGGTTTTGGAGCAGTGGCTTCTTCCTTGCTGAGCAGCCTTTCAGGTTGTGTCGATATAGGACTCTTTTTACTGTGGATATAGATACTTTTGTACCGGTTTCCTCCAGCATCTTCACAAGGTCCTTTGCTGTTGTTCTGGGATTGATTTGCACAATTCGCACCAAAGTATGTTCATCTCTAGGAGACAGAACGCGTCTTCTTCCTGAGCTGTATGACGACTGCGTGGTCCCATGGTGTTTATACTTGCATACTATTGTTTGTACAAATGAACGTGGAACCTTCAGGCGTTTGGAAATTGCTCCCAAGGATGAACCAGACTTGTGGAGGTCAACAATTGTTTTCTGAGGTCTTGGCTGATTTCTTTTGATTTTCCCATGATGTCAAGCAAAGAGGCACTGAGTTTGAAGGAAGGCCTTGAAATACATCCACAGGTACACCTCTAATTGACTCAAATTATGTCAATTAGCCTATCAGAAGCTTTTAAAGCCATGCCATCATATTATGGAATTTTCCAAGCTGAATTTCGACACTGTTTAAAGGCACAGTCAACTTAGTGTATGTAAACTTCTGACCCACTGGAATTGTGATACAGTGAATTATAAGTGAAATAACCTGTCTGTTATCAATTGTTGGAAGAATTACTTGTGTCATGCACAAAGTAGATGTCCTAACCGACTTGCCAAAACGATAGTTTGTTAACAAGAAATTTGTGGAGTGGTTGAAAAATTAGTTTTAATGACTCCAACCTAAGTGTATGTACATTTCCGACTTCAACTGTAGGTTGGAGTCATTAACTTGTTTTTCAACCACTCCACAAATGTCTTGTTAACAAACTATAGTTTCGGCAAGTCAGTTAGGACAACTATTTTGTGCATGACACAAGTCATTTTTGTTTGTGTGTCACTACTTCCGCCGAAGTCAGTCCCTCTCCTTGTTCGGGTTGCGTTCGGCGGAATCACTGTTCTTCGAGCCATCGCCCATCCACTTTTCATTTTCCATTTGTTTTGTCTTTGTTTTACACACCTGGTTTCAATTCCCCAATTACATGTTCATTATTTAAGCCTCTGTTTTCCCTATGATTTTTGTGTGTGATTGTTTTATGTATGTTCGGTCTGTTATTGTGGGCTCGGTATTATGACATGTTATTGGAATATTTTGAGTAAAGTTACTTGTGTCACTCATCTCTGCTGTCCTGCGCCTGACTCCTCTGCACCAGCTACACCCAGACCATTACAATGTGTATTTGTTGATTTGTATGTGTATGTAAACTTCCGACTTCAACTGTATATATCTTGTTTTAATTCATCCTAGGTAGATACGTATAGAATGCGTTACTGTTACAGTGCTATTTGGGTTGTTAATTGGATTAGTTCCGTCATTTCTTAATTTGCTTTTAAAAACTTTTTGTATTGTGTGTGTATTGTTTTGTATTGTTCGGTATTACAGTACTGTTGGAGCTAGAAACATAAACATTTTGCTGCACCTGCGATGACATTGCAAATCTGTGTACATGACCAATAAACTTTGATTTGATTTGATTGTAGTGGACCCTCTCTCTCCCCAGCTGCTTGAAGACCTGGTCACGTTACCACGGGCAGTTCCCTTCTTGCCTCTCCTCATCGTTACAGGACTGTAACTCTAGACGGACACACTGGGTGTTTATTTCACATGTTTATTTTCACAAGCGAAGCTCTTCCTTCTCCTCTCCTCTCCTCACCCTTCCATTGTTGTGAGAGGAGAGGAAGAGAAAAGAGCAGAAATCCCTGATCATGCAAACTGACCAGGGGGAAGTTGGACTAGTCTGTTAGGGGGATTCCATTTCAGTATAACCAATACTGTCATTTTCACCACAATACAGTAGCCCTGATTAATGTTGGTCTCATGAATGACACATCTACAGTATAATGACTGAGGTTATTGCATTATTTTATGGTGTGATTGAAGTGTGTTGGTGAACAATCCACTGAGAATAGGTATTGGTGGCGTGTTGGAAGGTTGATAGATGAAAGCAGAGTCCTGTGAAGAAGATTTTTTTTAAATAAGTGTGGCTCTTAGAGCTCCAATACTCATTGTGTTTTCTTTCTTATCTATAAAAAAAATGTGGGACAGAGCTCTCTCTCTCTCTGTGTGTGTGTGTGTGTGTTTCCAGATGATAGATGTGTTCAGTGTTTAATAAATGAAGTGCTGAGTGTATTCCTCTCCTGGGTCTCTCTAATGGAAGTCCTGTGTGGACTAGACGCTGAAGCCTCTGTGGTACGACACAGACAGACCAGCCTGGTTCCAGCCATCCTGCCTGACCCAGGCCCCCTCCGCTACCTTGCCTGACATTCCTCTTCTCCCAGTGAGGGAGGCATTAGCAGCCCCTTCACTTCCACCCACTCCCCAGGCTTGCAGTAAGTCCCTCACACTTAGCACCTCCCTGCCCCAGGCCCGGGCCTGACTGGCAATTGAGGGATCTTCCACACAACCAGGGCCTTTTTACAGGCCTTGCCCAAGAAACATTCTCTTTTATCCACACAACCAGGCCCTTGAAATGGGTGTGTCCTGGGGACCGTAGCCCAGAGTCACAGACTAGGTCGGCTTTCAGCATTAGGGAGACTTCCAGGGTCCAAAGGGACATCGTGAAACACCAGCCGGGGACTGCTCTGAGGGACAGAGAGGTGGTGGTTGTGGATAAGCCTTATGATCCATCCATGCTGCTGTATCTGTTACACTAGGCCATGTCTCTTTTAAATGTGGCTCTGTCACTGATGTCTGTTTGCTGTGGATGTGGTTGCAGCATAGCTAGCCAGCAGAGGGAGATGAGAGAGGGCACAGCTGTAAACAGCATGCAGGCAAACACATATTGACTCACTCATTCTACGTGGCTTTAGGCAGTAATCAATCCGATTCAGCGTTCTACCGGGCTTGCAATTTAAAGGTAGTTTCCAATTTAGCCGACGTATGCAGCATTTACTATGAATTCGATCGCCGCGAACACGGGAACATTGCCTTAAAACGATGCATTATCGACAATGCGCAATCAGATTAAATCCCCGCTTTAGTTTAGTTTCCTGGCCCTTTAACCAAATATGTATTCTCCTCCAAACAAGGCGCTTTAGGATAACCCCAAGGAAAAATAGTATTTGTTAAGCCAGAAGCACTCCAATAAGTACTATTGGGTGTGTTTACTGGCAGACCTCTTTCTCTCTCTCTGCTCTATCGGGCACTACTGTAGCCTATATAAAAGCATCCTGGCTGCCAGACAATATTGGAGAGTAACGTGTAAGCCTTCCTGTTGAAGTGTGTTCAGGCATGACTAGTCTGGCAGCCATTCTCTTCAGCTTGGATGAACTCTCGTTGACACTCTGGTGAATGTGTTATGTCTCGGATAGCAGCATTCTCATGACTGTGGCTACACACCTGTGTGACAGAACGGCACAGGACTCCTGGGTTACAGCTGGGTTACACCTAGTTTACCCCTGAGTTACAGCTGGGGTACACACAGAGGACAACACCCAGGAAATAAATCCTCAGGATGACAGGAAACTGCTGAGACAACAGGAAGTGAGACTGCGGCAGAAACGATCATCTTGAGTGAAAGGTGCAGCAGGAACCAAATTAAGCACATTGTAATGCAGCAGACTCAGCCTGCAATACCTGTTAGTCGTAGCCTTCACTGAACATGATATGAATAAATGAACAATGGCTTCAGACAGTATGTCTGCACCATGTCTATGGAGAGGTGTGTGTGTAATGAATTAATCCAGTGTGTGCCCTTCTCAGGTTACCTCCTCCCCTCCCACAGCAGTCAGTCAGTGTGCCAGGTGGCTGATGGATGGAGGGACATGATGTCTGTTTACTATAGACTGATAGATTGGTGTGTGTGTGTGTGTGTGTGTGTGTGTGTGTGTGTGTGTGTGTGTGTGTGTGTGTGTGTGTGTGTGTGTGTGTGTGTGTGTGTGTGTGTGTGTGTGTGTGTGTGTGTGTGTGTGCGTGCACACACACACATACATATACCAGGCATCATCAACTAGATTCAGCCTTAGGACAATTTTTTTCTTGAGGGGATAGTCGTGGGCCTGGAACATAATTATATATGATTTGTAGACTGCAAACTGACCCGCAAGAAGCCAAAACAGATATAATGTTTAACTAAAACAATTTCAAACCTTTCTTACATTTTGTATATGATCACGTCCCTCTATTGTGCGTGGGAATACATGGGAACAGATTTCCTAAATTAAAATCCCTTTGAGCTGATTTCCTGGTTCTTTTATGTACAAATATTAAAATAAAATAAAAAATGTATAAAATATTTTTGATCGAAAAACTTGGGGTGACAAATAAAAAACCCTGTGGGCCGCCAGTTGGGGAACCCTGGTCTATACCTACTGTACCTCGAGGTAAGCTGCTGTTAATATCCTGAATGTACATACTGTTCTTGTCCAGAAAAGAAGAAAACTTTTTTTTCTCCCCCCACACAAACAACCAGAAAAAAATTGCTGCTTCTCATATTACAGCATCATCCGTCTAAAAACTTTAATTTGGCATTAAAAGCACTTGAGGTTGTGAAAGCAGGTCGACTTAGAGTTGTGAAGTGCTTTTAGGCTGCTAGATTAGGAGTGTTGATGGGGCAGAACAGCTGGGCGCGTGGGGGGTGGGAGGTGCGTGTGGGCAGCACTAATGACTACCTGTGCAGGTGAGAGTAGCAGGGCGCTGGGTTGGAGCCAAGCCTGGAACCCTGTCCTGTACGGCCATGACAACTTAACTCTGTGAAGCTATGAACAGACATGACATGATGGGGCAGGCCCACCGACAGACCGGCAGCTCCCATAGACAGACAGCTGCTACAGACCGACTGCTCCCATAGACAAAAATGCTCTCACCAACAGACAGCTCCCACAAAAAGAAAGGGTTAGGGAGGGGGTTAGATTAGTTTTTGTATTGTAGATAGATAAACTGTGGCTTCCATCAATGTTATTGTCTGCATAATTTCCAATCCCCCTTATATATACAGTACCAGTCAAAAGTTTGGACAAAAGTAATAGTGAAGACATCAAAACTATGAAATAACAAATGGAATAATGTAGTAACCAAAAAATTGTTAATCAAAATATATTTTATATTTGAGATTCTTTAAAGTAGCCACCCTTTTCCTTGATGACAGCTTTGGACACACTTGGCATTCTCTCAACCAGTTTCATGATGTAGTCACCTGGAATGGATTTCAATTAACAGGTGTGCCTTGTTAAAAGTTCATTTGTGGAATTTCTTTCCTTCTTAATGCGTTTAAGCCAATCATTTGTGTTGTGACAAGGTAGGGGTGGTATACAGAAGATAGCCCTATTTGGTAGAAGACCAAGTCCACATTATTGCAAGAACAGCTCAAATAAGTACAAAGAAATGACAGTCCATCATTACTTTAAGACCTGAAGGTCAGTTAATCCAGAAAATTGCAAGAACTTCAAGTGCAGTCCCAAAAACCAACAATCGCTATGATGAACTGGCTCTCATGAAGACTGTCACATGAAAGGAAGGCCCACAGTTTCCTCTGCTGTGGAGGAGTTACCAGCCTCAGAAATTGCAGCCCAAACAAATGCTTCACATAGTTCAAGTAACAGACACATCTCAACATCAACTGGAGACTACATGAATCAGGCCTTCGGGGTCGAATTGCTGCAAAAAAAACACTACTAAAGGACACCAATAATTAGAGACTTGCTTGGGCATAGAAACAAGAGCAATGGACATTAGACTGGTGGAAATCTGTCCTTTGTTCTTATGAGTCCAAATTTGAGATTTTTGGTTCCAACCGCTGTGTCTTTGTGAGACGCAGAGTAGGTAAATGGATGACGTCCACATATGTGGTTCCTACTGTGAAGCATGGAGGAGGTGGTGTGATGTTGTGGAGGTGCTTTGCTGGTGACACTGTCAGTGATGTATTTAGAATTCAAGGCACACTTAACCAGCATGCCACCCACAGCATTTTGCATTGATATGCCATCCCATCGGGTTTGCGCTTAGTGGGACTATGATTTGTTTTTCAACAGGACAATGACCCAACACACCTCCAGTCTGTGTAAGGGCTATTTGACCAAGAAGAAGTGTGATGGAGTGCTGCATCAGATGACCTGGTCTCCACAATCACCCGACCTCAACCCAGTTGAGATGGTTTGGGATGAGTTGGACCACAGAGTGAAGGAAAAGCAGCCAACAAGTGCTCAGCATATGTTGGAACTGTTTCAAGACTGTTGGAAAAGCAATCCAGGTGAAGCTGCTTGAGAGAATGCCAAGAGTGTGCAAAGGGTGGCTACTTTGAAGAATCTAAAATATATTTTGATTTGTTTAATACTTTTTTTTTGGTTACTACATGATTCCATATGTGTTATTTCATAGTTTTGGTGTCTTCAGTATTATTAGACAATGTAGTAAATAGTACACATAAAGGAAAACCCTTGAAAGAGTAGGTGTCCAAACTTTCAACTGTTAATGTATATATAATATATATATGTGTAACGCTCGTCTGAAGAAGTGGACCAAGACGCAGCTTGGGGTAGGTTAAAACTTCTTAGGGCTGCAATCCTGTTAACGGGATTGATATGACAACAGCCAGTGAAAGTGCAGAGCGCCAAATTCAAACAACATAAATCTCATAATTAAAATTCCTCAAACATACATGTATCTTATACCATTTTAAAGGTAATCTTGTTGTTAATCCCACCAAAGTGTCCGATTTCAAATAGGCTTTACAGCTAAAGCACCATAAACGATTATGTTAGGTCAGAGCCAAGCCACAGAAAAACACAGCCATTTTTCCAGCCAAAGAGATGAGTCACAAAAAAGCACAAATAGAGATCAAATTAATCACTAACCTTTGATGATCTTCATCAGATGACACTCATAGGACTTCATGTTACACAATACATGTATGTTTTGTTCGATAAAGTGCATATTTATATCAGAAAACTCAGTATACATTGGCACATTATGTTCACTAGTTCCAAAAAACATCTGGTGATATTGCAGAGAGCCATAATTTTACAGAAATACTAATTATAAATATAGATGAAAATGCAATTGTTAGCCTCCCGGGTGGCGCAGTGGTTAAGGGCGCTGTACTGCAGTGCCAGCTGTGCCATCAGAGACTCTGGGTTGGCACCCAGGCTCTGTCGTAACCGACCGGGAGGTCCGTGGGGCAACGCACAATTGACCTAGCGTCGTCCGGGTTAGGGAGGGCTTGGCCGGTAGGGATGTCCTTGTCTCATCGCGCACCAGCGACTCCTGTGGCGGGCCGGGCGCAGTGCGAGCTAACCAAGGTTGCCAGGTGCACGGTGTTTCCTTCGACACTTTGGTGCGGCTGGCTTCCAGGTTGGATGTGCGCTGTGTTAAGAAGCAGTGCGGCTTGGTTGGGTTGTGTATTGGAGGATGCATGACTTTCAACCTTCGTCTCTCCCGAGCCCTAATAGGAGTTGTAGCGATGAGACAAGATAGTAGCTACTGAAAACAATTGGATAATTGTCCCCACGAAATTGGGGACAAAAATATATATATATATTTTTTTAATACAATTGTTAGACATGGAAATATAGATACACTTCTCCTTAATGCAACCGCTGTGTCAGATTTTTTTTAAAGCTTTACAGAAAAAGCAAACCATCCAATAATCTGAGAACTGCTCTCAGAAAACAAATAGAGGTATCCACCATCTTGGAGTCAACAGAAATCAGAAATAACATTATAAATATTCACTTACCTTTGATGATCTTCATCAGAATGCACTCCCAGGAATCCCAGGTCCACATTAAATGTTTGATTTGTTCGATAATGTCCATCATTTTTGTCCAAAGAGCTACTTTTGTTAGCACGTTTGGTAAACAAATCCAAAGTCATGTCAAAAATTTCCGTCACTGTCCGTAGAAACATGTCAAACGATGTATGGAATCAATCTTTAGGATGTTTTTAACATAAAACTTCAATAATATTCCAACCAGAGAATTCCTTTGTCTTCAGAAAAGCAAAGAAACGCAGCCTGGTCCTTCTGTAGCTCAGTTGGTAGAGCATGGCGCTTGTAACGCCAGGGTAGTGGGTTCGATCCCCGGGACCACCCATACGTAGAATGTATGCACACATGACTGTAAGTCGCTTTGGATAAAAGCGTCTGCTAAATGGCATATATATATATATATGTGAAATGCACGTGACCAGCACGTGACTGCTGGCAGACCTCTGACTCATTCCTCTCTCATTCGGTCCCACTTCACAGTAGAATCCTCAAACAAGTTTCTAAAGATGGCTGACATCTAGTGGAAGCCTTGGCAAGTGCAACTTAACCAATATCCCACTGTGTATTCTATAGAGGATGGGTTGAAAATCGACCAAACTCAGATTTCCCACTTCCTGTTTGGATTTCTTCTCAGGTTTTTGACGGCCATATGAGTTCTGTTATACTCACAGACATCATTTAAACAGTTTTAGAAACTGCGGAGTGTTTTCTATCTATCTAATACTAATAATAATATGCATATATTAGCAACTGGGACTGAGGAGCAGGCCGTTTACTCTGGGCACCTTTTATCCAAGCTACTCAATACTGCCCCTGCAGCCATAAGAAGTTAAGCATATTCTTTAATGATAACCACAAAAACAAGAAAGAGATAACCAACAAAACGTACAGCCTTGTAGGGCTCAACAGCAACAATACAAGGACAAGATCCCACAACATCAGTGGGAAAAAAGGCTACCTAAGTATGATTCCCAATCAGAGACAACTATAGACAGCTGCTTCTGATTGGGAACCACACTCGGCCAAGCACAAAGAAATACAACACATAGTAGAATGCCCACCCAAATCACACCCTGACCAAACCAAATAGAGACATAAAAAGGCTCTCTAAGGTCAGGGCGTATATAAATATGTACATATTTGTAAATGTGTTCGTCTATTATTTTCCTCTAAGCCTACAACCCTCCCCTAATTGGAGTAAACTAATGGACAACAACACTTAAGGCTTCTACTTACAGATTATACCTAATATATACATTTTACTGACACAGTATATATGCCACAGTATATTTTACAACAGTTATCTTTTGTTTGATTTTAGTCCCATCCTTCAGCTACCCTCAACCCCTCCCTTCTATCTCTGAAGGCCATTCTGTTTTGATTTATTTTTTTCATAAACTTTCCAACTGTGCTGTTTCACAAAAGTTCTGAATCTATATACATTTTAAGGACAGAGTATATTTAGCATTAGTTATCTTGTTATTTTTAGTCCCACCATTTAGCTCCACTCAACCCTCCCATCTATCTCTGAACACCATCCAGTTTTCTATTTGCCATATATTTTTCAACTGTGCTGTGATGTTTCACAAAAGTTCTGAACCTTTCTATTCTCATCATTTCTGAAGATTGTAAATTAAAGATACATTTTTTTGCTGAGAGTATTATTAAATTATTGATTGATTGACTAGGACTTTTCAAATCACCCAGCAGTGCTATTTGAGAGAGTTAGCTCCATGTAAATGGTAGCTCCATGTAAATGTTGCAATTATTCAGACATTCCTGAACCTGCAAACAAAACAATCTTACATATGGACAGTACCAAAACAAATTATCTAATGATTCTGTCTCTTCGCAGCTAAATCTGCAGAGCTGGGATGGTGTATCCCCCATATACAGTATATAACATTCTATTGGTTTCAAATCATTTTGTATAATAATTTAAATTTGAAAAACACTTAACTTTTGAATCCAGCGTTGTTTTGTGTATCAGTTCATAAACTATGTGTCACAGAATCAAAAATCTCTTCCCAACTATTTTGCAATCTATATGGCACAACTGTCAATTTTTGGTCCTTAAATGAAACTGGTATACTTTTTTATTTATCACAATTGTCTTTAACCAATTTTTGTCTTTAATGCAGGTCAGACAGACAAGTTCCTTACTTTCTCCCCCTTCCACTTGCCTCTTCGGTTTTTGCGATAATGCATAGAGCAGACATTTCCATATATTTTTGTTAGCTGCATGTGTGACATAACTCCACCGTACTACTTATCATATAATTTACAAAGATGATACCATTTATAGTCTTTTCTGGTGGATTAAACTGAAATTGCAAACAACTTTCCATGGCTTGTTTTAAAAAAAATAGCAATATTTTGGAGATTGAAATCTGAATAAAGGGAAAAAGGCCATTCTTGAACATGGGGTGAGACATTCTTACTAATAATCTCTTTGAGAACCAGTTCGGATTTAACTTCTTAGGGATAGGGGGCCATATTCTGAAATTTGGATGAATGAGGTGCCCAAAGTAAACTGCCTGTTACTCAGGCCAGAAGTTAGGATATGCATATAATTGGTAGTATTGGATAGAAAACACTCTAACATTTCCAAATCTGTTATACTCTGTGAGTATAACAGAACTGATATAGCAGGCGAGAACCCGAGGAGAATCCATCCAGAATTTTGTGGGGGGGAGTTGACACCATTTAAAATGTCTATGGGGAAATCAATGGAAATCCTCCCAGATTGCAGTTCCTAGGGCTTCCAGCAGATGTCAACAGTCTTTAGAAAGAGTTTCAGGCTTGTCTTTTGAAAAATGAGCTAGAATTTGTAGTTTTTCCCATTTTGGCTGTAGTGTTATGACGCACGTGGATGAGACCGCTCACTTCGTTATTTATCTCCGGTAGTGAACATACTATTCTCCGTCTTAAATTGTATAGTTTATTTACATATTAGGGTACCTGAGGATTGATTAGAAACATTGCTTGACTTGTTTGGACGAAGTTTCTTGGTAATGTTTGGGATTCATTTTGTATGCATTTTGAACGAGGGGAAACCGTTGAATGATGAAGCGTGCCAACTAAACAGACTTTTTGGGGATATAAAGAATGACGTTATCGAACAAAACAAACATTTGTGATGTAGCTGGGACCCTTTGGATTGCAAACAAAGGAAGGTTTTCATAGGTAAGTGATTTATTTTGTCGCTATTTCTGACTTTGGTGATGCCTCTGCTTGGTTGGAAAATGTATGTAATGCTTTTGTATGCGGGGCGCTGTCCTCGGATAATCCCATGGTGTGCTTTCGCCGTAAAGCCTTTTTGAAATCTGATAAAGCGTCTGGATTAACAAGATGTTAAGCTTTTAAATGACACTATGACACTTGTATTTTCATGAATGTTTAATATTAGGATTTTTGTATTTTGAATTTGGCGCTCTGCAAATTCACCGGATGTTGTCGGGGTCGGGCGCTAACGCTACGCCTATCCCAAAGTTAAGTATAACTTTTGCATGATTGAAGCCTTTAGTGATTGAAGCCTTTAGTAATATTTTATCATTTCTTACCTCCCAATTCATATTCATTACATAAAAATGACAGTTTAATTATGTCTAGCATACTGTTCCAAATAAAATATAATGTTTTTTGTTCATATAAATGAGAAAACATGTTGCTAGTTATAAAGCATTGCCAGCAGCATACCACCCTGCATACCACTGCTGGCTTGCTTCTGAAGCTAAGCAGGGTTGGTCCTGGTACTGGTCCATCCCTGGATGGGAGACCAGATGCTGCTGGAAGTGGTGTTGGATGGCCAGTAGGAGGCACTTTTTCCTCTGGTCTAAAAAATATCCCAATGCCCCAGGGCAGTGATTGGGTACAACTGACCTGTGTAGGGTGCTGTCTTTCGGATGGGATGTTAAACGGGTGTCCTGACTCTCTGAGGTAATTAAAGATCCCATGGCACTTATCGTAAGAGTAGGGGTGTTAACCCAGGTGTCCTGGCTAAATTCCCAATCTGGCCCTCAAACCATCATGGTCACCTAATAATTCCCAGTTTACAATTGGCTCATTCATCCCCCTCCTCTCCCCTGTAACTATTCTCCATATTGTTGCTGTAAATGAGAACGTGTTCTCAGTCAATTTACCTGGTAAAATAATGGATAAATTAAAAAAATAGGCAAGGCCATAGGAAAATAGGTAAACTGTGATATGACTAAAGACTTAATCAGGGTGATTTTTCCACAAACAGATAAGTATTTTCCTTTTCATGGTAGCAAGATTTTGATCTAATTTAGCAAATGTTCTATTAAAATGTACTGTAGTGAGATTATTAATTATTTGGGGATATGAATACCGAGTATGTCAACTTCAGCGTCAGACCATTTTATTGGTAAACTACACAGTAATGTAAAAGTTATATTTTTTTGTGACCCAATACGGAATATAGTAAATTCACCATAATTTGGTTGTAATCCAGAGGTTAAAAAAATTATCTAGATCTTCTACCAGGCTGTGGAGCAGTGGCGATTTTAGCATGTAAATCTCGGTGCGGAAAAAAATGGGATGCATGCCAGCAAAGTCACTACAACACAACACTAAACAATACATTAATTGCACGATAACGGTGACAAACGATGCCCACAAACTGTTAGGGCCTACATAAAGCTGTCCCAACAGCAGTTCCAACATCTTACCAATGCTACACCTAGCTGTCAGCGGGGCCTTCTCTGGCAGCGAAACAGTTCATTCAGCCTCATTTACTGCATTTAAATAAATCATAGATTATATGGCTGACTTGCTTAAACAAATGTGGTTTCTAATGACAATTGAGATGTACAAACTATGGCATAAGGGGACGACAATGGGATAAGAGACAATCCGTAATTTCGATTAAGACATTAATGAGCGAGCTAGGACAGACGTAGTCAATTTAACTATTTGTTTAGCACTTTTGAAATTTACAGCGACAGAATTCACAACATGAGCCGTTCTTATCGATAGCATAAATAAAGGGGGCATATAAGTAGACAATATTTGATGATTACATTTCTCTAAAACAGGTTATAGGCTACATTTGCACCACCAAGTCAGAACAGTAGGCAAGATTAAGAGGGGCAAATAGACCAAATTATTAGGGTGAGGCACATGGGCTACTAACATCTTACTACATAAAATTCACTTAGCATTATTTTCTTAACTACAGTATACATATTTCCCTGTCATATTGCATAATTTATGCAGCGGCATACAATAGATTTTTGGAATCACCTTGTTGTGCTGTGCTCACTTGAACAGGAAGGTGGCGCGGCTGTCCTTCGCGGACACATTTTGTCATAAAAGTCTGGCATTCTCTGGATTCATGGTGCTTTCATAACAACTGAAAACTAGGAAAAAACAAGGTTAAATCATGATGACGTCATTGATCTTTAGGTCGTAGTTCTAGCGAGAGGCCGGATTTACAATTTAGAGTTGGATGACCATTCAAACCATATTTTCCCAGTCGGAACTTGTTTATTCCCGACTTCCCAGTTGTCTTGAACTCACTGAAGTGAAGTTTTTGCAGTTCTGAGTTAACAGTTGTTTTGAGCACGGCACAAATCATGCTTCATTGACAGCATGGCCAATGTTGAATGTTTATAATTTTAAACGTGTAAAAGAGCCCCTTAATCAAAGATTTAGGATCACACGGCCACTGTCACTGATTCCTTCCAATCCACTCAGTGTTGAATTTGTGATTTCCAACTTGTTGTGTAATGTTTATGTCCAATGGCCGATGAGCAATGACACGTTTAATCTTTCATTTCTTTTTATATGACAAGGATAAAAAGATATTTGCCTGTAGATTGTTGACTTGTTTCATGATGACGACTGCTAGCTAAGAGTTTGTAAGCATGATGTGTTGACAGTCCAATCAAAGCTACTGTCTGTACATATTAGGTGATTTGACGTCATTTTATCTGTGGCCAGCGACCTGGATACTTCTTTGATGGACACTTCCTATGTAACTCTATGGCAGCACACAAAGGGCTAGCAGTGACATAATGTCCCCATGAGTAACAGAACACTGAGACAGTCATGGCTCTAAGCTCCGTATTTTATGTTGGCTTGCCCCACCACCACAGAAAGCACTGAGCTAGGCTGAAACACCTGCATTCTGGAACTGTCTTACTCAAGAAAACAAACAAGAGACCATGTTTGTATGCAGCTTTATTCTCTCAATGATATATATATATTTTATGTTGTATGCAAACTTATATGTGACATTAATGCCAAAATCACATTTCTTATATTTTTTTTGCAAAACATGTGGGGCTCACAACAGGTGTGGCCCCACCAGCCCTGAATGACGGGTCGCCACTGCTGTGGAGAGATTTAAATTGTGGATTTAAAAGAAAACATGAATCATCAGTGTACAACGGCACCTTTGTTTTTTAATAAGCCCTGTATTTCTAGCCCCTTGATATTGTTGTTGGATCTGATTTTAACAGCTAACATTGTGATGGCCATAATATATAGATATGCCAATAGGGGACAACCTTGTTTTACTCCTGTTGATAGTTTAATCATTTTTTAAATGTAGCCATTATTTACTATTTTACACCTAGGGTTACTATACCTAACTTTAACCCATTGTAT
This sequence comes from Oncorhynchus gorbuscha, assembly GCF_021184085.1. Classification (NCBI taxonomy): domain Eukaryota; kingdom Metazoa; phylum Chordata; class Actinopteri; order Salmoniformes; family Salmonidae; genus Oncorhynchus; species Oncorhynchus gorbuscha. The sequence continues at coordinate 69,035,663 of NC_060179.1, read as the reverse complement.
AAGAGATTCTTCAAAATTGAAATATTCCAGGCATTTATATATAAATTCTAGTCGTACTCTATGAAAAAACTTTTTCAATGTCAGATACACCAAGCTCCAGGTAAATATACATTTCTGGTTTCCCAGGATTTTTCATAGTGTTCAATTGTCTCCAGTATTTGTTATATATTGTTTACCATCATTCGTCCATTTTTGATTAAGAAGAATAATGTCTGACAATACCTTTTAAATTCTATGCGCTATGCATTTTGCAAAACATTTTGCATCACATCACTGAAGTGTAAGCAGCCACCAATGTTTTAAATGTACTGGCTCTTTATATTTACCACTTGGGTCCTGTTTCAGTAATAATAAAATCAGACCTTCTTGTTGAGTATATGATAATCTACCATTTTTATAGGAGTGGTTAAAACATGCAAATAACAGTCCTCTGAGTACAAAAAAACTTTTTTGGTATACTTCAACTGGTATGCCATCCAGCCCTGGAGTTTTCCCAGACTTAAAGGCTTAAATTGCATCAATACATTCCTCCTCTTTAATTTGCCTTCACCTGAGTCTTTCTGTACACCTGTTAATTTTAAATTATTAATAGAAAGAAAGTCCTTACAGTTAACTTCAGTTAGTGCAGATGAAGGAGACTGAAACGAAAACACATGCTTAAAGTAATTTGCTTCCTCTTCCAAAATATTGTTTGCTGAATCATGGGTGACTCTCTCATACAGCGGGGCAAAAACGTATTTAGTCAACCACCAATTGTGCAAGTTCTCCCACTTAAGAAGATGAGAGAGGCCTGTAATTTTCATCATAGGTACACTTCAACTATGACAGACAAAATGAGAAAAAAAATCCAGAAAATCACATTGTAGGAATTGTAATGAATTTATTTACAAATTATGGTGGTGTGCGCCTCCACCAGCACAACCAGGGTCTCCCCTGAGCGACCCTTTCCCACCTGAACCCAGTGGGATCCTTCTCTCCTTGCCACAGGAGTACAACGGGGGGGCTGCCAACTGCCAGGGTTTCCTCCATCAATTAAACCTCTATCTGGCCACGGTCCACCCAGCTCCATCGGACCGTGAGAGGGTGTCCGCCCTCGTCTCGTGCCTCCCCGGGAAAGCCCTGGAGTTGGCCAACACCGTATGGAGAGAGGGAGATGCGGCGTTGGAACAGTTTGAGGAGTTCACCCGCCCTTTCTGGACAGTCTGCGACCACCCACCCGTGGGTAGAGCGGCGGGTAAACGCCTATAACATCTGAGGCAGGAGACGAGGAGCTCCCAGGAGTTCGCCCTGGAGTTTAGGACCCTGGCAGCCGGCGAGGGATGGAACAACAGAGCCCTGATCGTTCATTACCGCAGTCTACGCGAGGACGTCCATCGGGAGCTGGCCTACAGAGACACCACCCTCTCGTTTGACCAGCTGGTGGACCTGTCCATCCGGCTGCTACTCGCAGACGTTCAGATCAGGGTCTGGTGGATCCATCCCCCCGCAGCCCCTCTCCGATACCCATGGAGCTGGGAGGGGCGGCGCTTTGGCCGCAGAGGTCACACTGCCGGTTGGTGCTGGGTGGGTTCCTCTGGGAATCGAGGCAGCAGGCAGGGTGCTCTGGAGTCACCCCAGGTGAGCTGGCACCAATCTCACTCAGAGTCCTCTGTTGCACATATGTTTGTGTCTGTCACTTTTCCTGAGTTTTCCCCGCATTCCCAGCATAGGGCGCTCGTAGGTTCAGGCGCCGATGGGAATTTCATTGATAAAGCTTTAGCCCTTAGTTTAGGGATCCCCATTTTTCCTGTGAACGTGCCTTTCCCCGTTCATGCCTTAGATAGTCGACCATTAGGGTCAGGGTTGATTAGGGCATGGTGATGCAGGGGGGGTCATACGGAGAGAATTAGTCTCTTCCTTATTGACTCTCCTGCGTTTCCCGTGGTGCTTGGCCTACCCTGGTTAGCTTGTCATAACCCCACTGTTTCTTGGCCACAGAGGGCTCTCACGAGGTGGTCGCGAGTGTGCTCAGGTAGGTGTTTAGGGGTTTCCATTGATGCTACTATGGTGGAGAGTCCAGACCAGGTCTCCACCGTGCGCATTCTCCCTGAATATGCCGATTTGGCTCTCACCTTCTCCAAAAAGAAGGCGACTCAATTACCACCTCATCGACGGGGCGATTGTGCGATAGATCTCCTGGTAGACGCTGCACTTTCCAGGAGTAATGTGTATCCCCTCTCACAGGCGGAGACAGATGCTATGGAAACATATGTCTCCGAATCCCTGCATCAGGGGAACATTCAGTCCTCCACTTCACCCGTCTCCTCGAGTTAATTTTTTTTTTTTGAAGAAAGAGGGAGGTCTACGTCCGTGTATTGACTACCGGGGTCTAAATCAGATCACGGTGAGGTATAGTTACCTGCTACCGCTCATAGCCACAGCGATAGAGTCAATGCTTCTTCACCAAACTATATCTCAGGAGCGCTTACAACCTGGTGTGTATCCGAGAGGGAGACGAGTGGAAGACGGCTTTCAGTACCACCTCTGGGCACTATGAGTACCTCGTCATGCCGTACGGGTTGATGAATGCGCCATCATTTTCCAAGCTTTTGTAGACAAGATTTTCAGGGACCTGCACGGGCAGGGTGTAGTGGTGTATATTGATGACATTTTGATATATTCCTCTACACGCGCCGAGCATGTGTCCCTGGTGCGCAAGGTGCTTGGTCACCTGTTGGAGCATGACCTGTATGTCAAGGCTGAGAAATGCCTGTTCTTCCAACAGTCCGTCTCCTTCCTAGGGTATCGCATTTCCACATCAGGGGTGGAGATGGAGAGTGACTGCATTGCAGCCGTGCATAATTGGCCGACTCCCACCACGGTAAAGGAGGTGCAACTACTCTCAGGGTTTTTTTTTCACCCGTTTTGTGTTTACCCTTTCCTACAGACCAGGCTCCCAGAACGTTAAGGCTGATCTATTGGGCTCATATGTCACCCTCCTCTGGTCATCCTGGTATCGGTAGGACGGTGCGCTGTCTTAGTCGGAAGAACTGGTGGCCCACTTTAGCTAAGGACGTGAGGGTTTATGTTTCCTCCTGCTCGGAATGCGCCCAGTGCAAGGTTCATAGACACCTGCCCAGAGGTAAGTTACAACCCTTACCCATTCCACAACGGCCATGGTCGCACCTGTCAGTGGATTTCCTGATTGTTCTTCCTCTCCTCCTGTTGCCCGGTCTCCCTATGGCCCTACAGACTGAGGAGGTTCTATTTACACAAGTCTTCCGGCACTACCGGGTGCCTGAGGATATAGTGTCTGATCGGGGTCCCCAGTTCACGTCGAGGGTTTGGAAGGCATTCATGGAAAGTCTGGTGGTCTCGGTCAGCCTTACCTCGGATTTTCACCCCAAGAGTAACGGGCAGGTGGAGAGAGTTATTCAGGATGTGGGTAGGTTTCTGAGGTCTTATTGCCAGGACAGGACGGGGGAGTGGGCGGCGTTCGTGCCCTGGGCAGAGATTGCACAGAACTCGTTCTGCCACTCCTCCACTAACCTGTCTCCCTTCCAGTGTGTATTGGGATATCAGCCTGTTCTGGCTCCTTGGCATCAGAGTCAGACCGAGGCTCCTGCGGTGGACGGCTGGTTCCGGCACGCGGAGAAGACATGGGAGGCCGCCCATGTCCACCTTCAGCATGCCGTACTGCGCCAGAAAGTGTGCGCAGTCCCTTGTCTGATTATTAGTTACACCTGTGTTTAGTTAGGTTAATTGGTTGGGCTTTATTATCCAGCCAGCCCGCCTGCTGGGTGTGCGGGATTGTTTTCTGTGTACTTTTGTGCACGCCTGTAAGTCACGGTTTTGCGTGTACGTGTGTTGTTCTGGACTGTTTAGTTCCCCTGTGTTTTGGTGCATTTGTTTGAGTGGCGTGTCGGGACACCGCTCTCTCCCTGGATGAACTTATTGACATGTCTATCCATCTGGACAATCTGCTGGCTGCCCGCGGGCGTTCGGAGAGGGTCCTGTGCGTTCCACCACCCAGCGCCCCCGCTCCCATTCCTATGGAGTTGGGGGGGGGGGCGTGCCGAAGGGTACTGGAGTAGGAGTCTGGGAGTTGAGTTGGCAGGCGGAACGCTTCTCGGTCACCCCAGGTGAGTCAGCACCAAACTCACTCAGAACCCCCTGTTGGTCACAGGTTTGTCTTGATTTTTTTTCTTGATTTTTCCCCTCTTCCCAGCTTAAGGCGCTAGTCGATTCAGGTGCAGCTGGGAACTTTATGGATCGCGGACTCGCCATCAAGCTGGGTGTTCCGTCAGGGCCATTAAGTTCAGGGTTGGTCAGGGAGGCCATGGTTCCACAGGACATGTTGACGCAGGGGAATCATAAGGAGCGGATTAGTCTCTTCATTATCGATTTTCCTGTGTTTCCAGTGGTGCTGGGGATTCCCTGGCTGGCTAGTCACAATCCTAAGATTTCGTGGAGACAGGGGGTTCTCCAGGGGTGGTCAGAGGAGTGTTCTGGAAGGTGTCTGGGAGTTTCCATCGGTGCCACGTCGGTGGAGAGTCCAGACCAGGGTTCCACGGTGCGCATCCCCCCCGAATATGCCGATTTGGCATTTCAGTAAAAAGTGAGCGACCGGGAGGGGATTGTGCGATAGATCTCCAGGTAAACGCTGCACTTCCCAAGAGTCATGTGTACCCATTGTTCCAGGAGGAGACGTTGGCTATAGAGACATATGTCACGGAATCTTTGGAACAGGGGTACATTCGGCCCTCCGTCTCATCCGTCTCCTCGAGTTTCTTTTTTGTGAAGAAAAAGGAGGGAGGTCTGCATCCGTGCATTGATTATAGAAGTCTGAACGCCATCACAGTGGGGTTCGGTAGAATCATTTCACGGAGCACAGTTTTTCACAAAACCGGATCTCAGGAGCGCGTATAGTCTGGTGAGTATTTGGGACGGAGACGAGTGGAAAACCGTGTTTAGGGCCACTATGAGTACCTCGTCATGCCGTATGGGTTAAAGAATGCTCCAGCCGTCTTTCAATCCTTTGTAGATGAGATTCTTAGGGAACTGCACGGGCAGGGCGTGGTTGTTTATATCGATGATATTCTGATTTATTCAGCAACCCGCGCAGCGCATGTGTCTCTGGTACGCTAGATGCTTGGTAGACTGCTGGAGCACGACCTATACGTCAAGGCTGAGAAGTGTGTGTTCTCCAAATGAGCCGTCTCCTTCCTGGGTTATCGCATTTCCACCTCGGGGGTGGTGATGGAGTGTGACCACCTTAAGGTTGTGCTTAATTGGCTGGGGTGGGTGCCGTGCTATCACAGCACTCGGGTACGCCACCAAAACTCTGCCCCCTGCGCTTTTTTATGAGGAAGCTCAGTCCAGCGGAGCATAACTATGATGTGGGGGACCTGGAGTTGTTAGCGGTGGTCAAGGCCCTGAGGGTGTGGAGACACTGGCTTGAGGGGGCTAAGCACCCCTTTCTCATCTGGACCGACCACCAGAATCTGGAGTATATTCAGGCAGCTAGGAGACTGAATCCACGTCAGGCAAGGTGGGCCATGTTCTTCACCCGATTCAGGTTAACTCTGTCATACAGACCTGAACGTAAAGGCTGACGCACTGTCCCGTCTTTATGACACGGAGGATCGGTCCACCGAGCCTACTCCTATCCTTCCCGCCTCGAGGCTGATGGCAACAGTGGTATGGGAGGTGGACTCGGACATCGAGCGGGCATTACGGGCGGAGCCTGCACCTCCTCAGTGTCTGGCTGGGCGTAAGTACGTGCCGCTTGGTGTTCGGGACCAACTGATTCAGTGGGCTCACACCCTACCTTCCTCAGGTCATCCTGGGGTGGCGAGGACAGTGCGGGGCCTCCGGGGGAAATATTGGTGGCCCACCTTGGCTAAGGACGTTAGGGTTTATGTCTCTTCCTGTTTGGTGTGCGCCTAGAGTAAGGCTCCTAGGCACCATCCTAAAGGGAAGTTACAACCCTTCTCCGTTCCACAACAGCCATGGCCTCACCTATCAGTAGATTTGCAGTAGATTTGCATGCCTGTAAGTCACGGTTTTGCGTGTACGTGTGTTGTTCTGGACTGTTTAGTTCCCCTGTGTTTTGGTGCATTTGTTTGAGTGGCGTCGTGTTCACCTGTGTGGTGAATAAAAATAAAAAAGTAGCGCTACTCTGAGCTCTCTGCTTCCTGCGCCTGACTTCTTCCTCCACTACACCCCAGGCATTACAATAAGCTATTTAGTGTTGGTGTGCGAAGGGTTTTGTACCCACTTTGTTATTTTGTACACTTTGGTTGTTTTGGTGTTTTGTCAGCATTTATTAACCAACTCTGTTGGTTCCAACCAAGTTCGTTCTCCTGGGCCTGACTTCCCTGCCACCAACACGCACCCCTTACACACAGCATGATGCTGCCACCAACACGCACCCCTTACACACAGTATGATGCTGCCACCAACACGCACCCCTTACACACAGCATGATGCTGCCACCAACAGTGGCAGTGTACTTCATGTCGACACAAATTGAAAATAAACAATTATTTCATAGGATTTTGTTAATAATTTAGAATATTTGGTGTAGGGAATAAATGTTTACATTTTTTAAATGTAATTGTTTTTTAATTATGTATAATAATATTTGGTGTTGGGGCATGTGTTGGGGCAAGTCACTCAGAACTGGATTGATTTGTGGGGATTTATTTGCCACCTGTAGAGAGTTGACAAAAACAGGTTGCCGTGTCATCTGTTACACACATGCTCTCGTGCACCCCTTCCCAAGGATAGGCAGACGACGGAGGACTCACAGAAATGTATTGTGGTGTGCACATGTCGTGCATCTAGCACACCACAACACATACACCACAGTACAAAATAAAACACAAACCACAATTTGGAATTGTCATTACAAATTATAGTACAACATACCTGCAGAAAATGCGCATGTGCATGTCAAATATAATTCTGTACAATTGCAGCAAAATATATTTATCTAAATTACTACTTTTCTCCCACTTAAAGAACATATTTACATGTTTTTACACTTAAAAATAGAGAAGAGGACAATATACCTTCTCTCAAGGATAGGCCGACGAGAGAGGACGATTAAAGGGAATCCAAGGATTACCAAACAAATGGACCAAACCAACCAAGGATGTGCTATCAAACCTGACATTACAAACATTTTTTTCATATAATACAGTTTAGTGCTTTTATATAAAAAATAATGACCGCAACCCAGCTGTGATAAAATAATAAACATACAATGGAATGTAAATTAATTAAAAAATAAATGTATCACCTCTTGTGGTGACCCATTGACCCAGTCCTCTTTGCTGTACAATTCCATCCAAATAAAGTGCCTGTGCATAATCTATGGTAACAACATCACTCTGCTACACAGACATGTATGAAATGGTAGTCTCTATGGGGAATTATGGCAGCACAGTAGGCCTAGGCCACAGATATCCTACAGTATAATGTGATTCTATGACCCCGTTTAAGATAAAGGAGGATGATTCATTTTTTATTAGCATGGCCTTATTTATATTACAGCACATTGGATGACTGCCATTCATATTCTACTCTCCCAGCTCAATGTAACATACATTAGAGTAATCAAGGTGACAGGCAGTAACACATTCAATAACGCCTTGCACACTCTTGCCTAATCATTAATCCAGCATTTGCAAACGAGAGTTTATGTTGGACAAATTCAGGTATTTTATCCCCATTTTGTTCTGTTTGCTTCCATTTAAGAAACATTTTTCAACAGAATCGGCGGAATGAATATACCCCTGATCACACGCTAACACTGTTCACTTTCATAGCAGCCACATACAAACAGCACGATCACTTTGATCATTGTAACTATAATTCCTTCTCGTATCTACGTCTTTCTCTTCTCACCTTTTCCCTTCACTTGTAGACTTCAGTGCACAAAACAGCTGTCTGTGACCAGGTGACAAAATCTTTCCAAGCCAAACCTTCATATCATGATTGTTAACCGCTAACCGTTAGTAAACCCCAACAATCATGCAGTACAGTGTGGTAAGCAAGCAGTTTAGCAGTTAATAAAATGAAAAGCTTTCCTTAAATTGGAAGAATACCCATGTTGGATAGTCATAGCCAATAAGCTAACATAGCATCCCTCTCTGTTTGAGCCAGGTGTTTGAGTGGGCTAAATTAGCTAGCTGCATTCGCTAGCTAAGTAAGTGAAAATTGAAAGTGAAAAACAAATGAATTTGTTCAAAACTGTTAAACTATTCTCCTATTTCTCTTTGAGTCAACTACTCGCCATATCTTATGCACTCGGGCGGCAGCGTAGCCTAGTGGTTAGAGCATTGGACTAGTAACCAGAAGGTTGCGAGTTCAAAACCTGACAAGGTAAAAATCTGTCGTTCTGCCCCTGAACAGGCAGTTGACCCACTGTTCCCAGGCCGTCATTGAAAATAGGAGTATGTTCTTACTTGCCTGGTTAAATAAAGGTAAAATTAAAAAATTAAAAATATTTTATGCACTGCAGTGCTAGTTAGCTGTAGCTAAAGTTTTCAGTACTAGATTAATTACCTGATCCTTTGATTGGGTGGACAAAATGTCAGTTGATGCTACAAGAGCTCTGATAGGTTGGAGGACGTCCTCCGGAAGTTGTCATAATTACTGTGTAAGTCTATGGAAGGGGTGAGAACCATGAGCCTCTTAAGTTTTGTATTGAAGTAAATGTACAAAGAGAAGGACCGAAACTAGCTGTCCTCTGGCTACACCATGGTACTACCCTACAAAGCGCTGCTGAGGCTACTGTAGACTTTCAATGTAAAACATTTGAATCTGAATATATTTAGTATAGTTTTATCTAAAAACGATAACTTTTATAATGTTTCACTATTTATATTTTTATGAAATTCACTGTGGATGGTCCTGCCTTTCCTCCTCTGATGAACCTCCACTACTAGGTAGGCAATGTGACAGTACCAGAACACTGGGGTGGCCATCATTCTGGAGCGGAGCATCATAATGCCATTGTCATGACAACATACACAACAATTCAGATGTTCTACTATGAATTCCATTTTCTCAGCCACTCTTTCTGAAAACTTGGAGCAGAGCACAAGCAAATCTTTCAGCAACCTATTGGACTGAGTGACACCCATAAATCAAGATACTTACGGGCTTGGGGCAGGGAGGTGCTAAGTGAGAGGGGCCTACTCTGAGACATTTATCTTTTGTATTTTTTTGTATTTTTTTGGTTCACCAACATGCAAAATCAGAGAATTTGCCCTGAAAAATAATCTGTTATTAAGTAGCCGAATTTTAGGGTATTTTGATGGGCTATTTTCTTAAACAATGTAGCTGTAATTTATGTTATACAACCTACCATCTGTTGAGTGTTGACATTTCTCATTAATAAATCTGACTTTGTCTCTTTTACTGTAAACCATGTTAAGAGAAATGGGGATACATTTTATCTGGCTAGACTAGACTAGACTAAAGCAGATTACACTGGACTAAATAGAAAATAATAACTTTATGTTTCCTGTGAGGGAACTTCTTAGTAAAGTTATTCCATGCAGTCCAGTCCAGTCAGTCACATGGGGCATTGGGCCAACACAGTAGGCTTAGGCATGGATATGACAGTATCGGAACTCCGGGGCCAACATTCTGGAGCATCATAATGCTCTTGTCATGACAACATACCCGATAGTAGTAGTAGATGTTGCAGTTTGTTGCACTAATAAATTCTGCTGTACACTTAGGTTTGCGTTCTGCTCTGTTCTATCAGCGACCTATTGTCCTGAGTGAGACCCATAATTATTGTTCACTGGAAATGTGTTTTGCTTTCCCAGTACCTAACCGAGCTGACACTGTAGAGTGAGAACCAGCCCCAGAGCAGAGCTCTGTAGGGGTTTAGTGCTCCAAGGCACAACAACAGGTGGCACCGGAGATATTCCTGCCAACAGCCCTCTGATTGAGCAGATCACATTTTGCTAGATATTCTTCACCCAGACTTGGAATTCCTCAGATCAGGTGCACCAGATCGCCCCCGGATAATAATGTGCCTCTTCCTTCAAAGCTACCACTAACCCCTACTGTCATGCGGGTGAAAGAGGACCCAAAAGCGACTTGGCGAAAACAGAGTCTTTAATCCAGTAAAGTGAATACAAACAAAAAAACACAACTTTCACTCGAAATGACGAGGACAAACTGGAGACTCGATCTTGAACAGCAGGTGAACAGCAGGTTGCCTCGGGAAGGCACTCGAACCAGACAGACTCAGACACCTGCTCACCACGCAGCATCTGAGGAAAACACGACACGACAGGGCGATACACAATCACAGCACGGTGAATTCTAAACAAGGAACCGACAGGACAGGAACGGAACACAAAGGAAGAAATAGGGACTCTAATCAGGGGAAAGGATCGGAACAGGTGTGGGAAGACTAAATGATTGATTAGGGGAATAGGAACAGCTGGGAGCAGGAACGGAACGATAGAGAGAAGAGAGAGCGAGAGAGTGAGAGAGGGAGGGGAGAGAGAGGGATAGAAAGAGGGAAAGAACCTAATAAGACCAGCAGAGGGAAACGAATAGAATGGGGAGCACAGGGACAAGACATGATAATAAATGACAAACATGACAGTACCCCCACTCACCGAGCGCCTCCTGGCGCACTTGAGGAGGAATCCTGGCGGCAACGGAGGAAATCATCAATGAGTGAACGGTCCAGCACGTCCCGAGACGGAACCCAACTCCTCTCCTCAGGACCGTAACCCTCCCAATCCACTAAGTATTGGTGACCCCGTCCCCGAGAACGCATGTCCATGATCTTATGTACCTTGTAAATAGGTGCGCTCGACAAGGACGGGAGGGGGAGGGAAGACGAACGGGGGTGCGAAGGGCTTAAAGGGCAACACAGGAGACATGGAAGACAGGATGGACGCGACGAAGATGTCGCGGAAGAAGCAGTCGCACAGCGACAGGATTGACGACCTGGGAAACACGGAACGGACCAATGAACCGCGGAGTCAACTTACGAGAAGCTGTCGTAAGAGGAAGGTTGCGAGTGGAAAGCCACACTCTCTGGCCGCAACAATACCTTGGACTCTTAATCCTGCGTTTATTGGCGGCTCTCACAGTCTGTGCCCTGTAACGGCAAAGTGCAGACCTCACCCTCCTCCAGGTGCGCTCACAACGTTGGACAAACGCTTGAGCGGAGGGAACGCTGGACTCGGCAAGCTGGGATGAGAACAGAGGAGGCTGGTAACCCAGACTACTCTGAAACGGATAACCCGGTAGCAGACGAAGGAAGCGAATTGTGAGCGTATTCTGCCCAGGGGAGCTGTTCTGCCCAAGACGCAGGGTTTCTGAAAGAAAGGCTGCGTAGTATGCGACCAATCGTCTGATTGGCCCTCTCTGCTTGACCGTTAGACTGGGGATGAAACCCGGAAGAGAACTGACGGACGCACCAATCAAACGACAGAACTCCCTCCAAAACTGTGACGTGAATTGCGGGCCTCTGTCTGAAACGGCGTCTAACGGGAGGCCATGAATTCTGAATACATTCTCGATAATGATTTGTGCCGTCTCCTTAGCGGAAGGAAGTTTAGCGAGGGGAATGAAATGTGCCGCCTTAGAGAACCTATCGACAACCGTAAGAATCACAGTCTTCCCCGCAGACAAAGGCAGACCGGTAATGAAGTCTAGGGCGATGTGAGACCATGGTCGAGAAGGAATGGGGAGCGGTCTGAGACGACCGGCAGGAGGAGAGTTACCCGACTTAGTCTGCGCGCAGTCCGAACAAGCAGCCACGAAACGGCGCGTGTCACGCTCCTGAGTCGGCCACCAAAAGCGCTGGCGAATAGACGCAAGAGTGCCTCGAACACCGGGATGACCAGCTAACTTGGCAGAGTGAGCCCACTGAAGAACAGCCAGACGAGTGGAAACAGGAACGAAAAGGAGGTTACTAGGACAAGCGCGCGGCGACGCAGTGTGCGTGAGTGCTTGCTTAACCTGTCTCTCAATTCCCCAGACTGTTAACCCGACAACACGCCCATAAGGAAGAATCCCCTCGGGATCAGTAGAAGCCACAGAAGAACTAAACAGACGGGATAAGGCATCAGGCTTGGTGTTCTTGCTACCCGGACGGTAAGAAATCACAAACTCGAAACGAGCGAAAAACAACGCCCAACGAGCTTGACGGGCATTAAGTCGTTTGGCAGAACGGATGTACTCAAGGTTCTTATGGTCTGTCCAAACGACAAAGGAACGGTCGCCCCCTCCAACCACTGTCGCCATTCGCCTAGGGCTAAGCGGATGGCGAGCAGTTCACGGTTACCCACATCATAGTTGCGCTCAGATGGCGACAGGCGATGAGAAAAATAAGCGCAAGGATGAACCTTATCGTCAGACTGGAAGCGCTGGGATAGAATGGCTCCCACGCCTACCTCTGAAGTCGACAATGAATTGTCTGAGTGACGTCAGTCTAGTGAGTAGTACGAGGATAGGAGCGGACGTAAAACGTTCTTTTAGAAGATCAAAAGCTCCCTGGGCGGAACCGGACCACTTAAAACACGTCTTGACAGAAGTAAGAGCTGTGAGAGGGGCAGCAACTTGACCGAAATTACGAATGAAACGCCGATAGAAATTAGCGAAACCTAAAAAGCGCTGCAACTCGACACGTGACCTTGGAACGGGCCAATCACTGACAGCTTGGACCTTAGCGGAATCCATCTGAATGCCTTCAGCGGAAATAACGGAACCGAGAAAAGTAACGGAGGAGACATGAAAAGAGCACTTCTCAGCCTTTACGTAGAGACAATTCTCTAAAAGGCGCTGTAGAACACGTCGAACGTGCTGAACATGAATCTCGAGTGACGGAGAAAAAATCAGGATATCGTCAAGATAGACAAAAACAAAGATGTTCAGCATGTCTCTCAGAACATCATTAACTAATGCCTGAAAAACAGCTGGCGCATTGGCGAGACCGAACGGCAGAACCCGGTACTCAAAATGCCCTAACGGAGTTTAAACGCCGTTTTCCACTCGTCCCCCCTCTCTGATGCGCACGAGATGGTAAGCGTTACGAAGGTCCAACTTAGTAAAGCACCTGGCTCCCTGCAGAATCTCGAAGGCTGATGACATAAGGGGAAGCGGATAACGATTCTTAACCGTTATGTCATTCAGCCCTCGATAATCCACGCAGGGGCGCAGAGTACCGTCCTTCTTCTTAACAAAAAGAACCCCGCCCCGGCCGGAGAGGAAGAAGGCACTATGGTACCGGCGTCAAGAGACACAGACAAATAATCCTCGAGAGCCTTACGTTCGGGAGCCGACAGAGAGTATAGTCTACCCCGAGGAGGAGTGGTCCCCGGAAGGAGATCAATACTACAATCATACGACCGGTGAGGAGGAAGGGAGTTGGCTCGGGACCGACTGAAGACCGTGCGCAGATCATGATATTCCTCCGGCACTCCTGTCAAATCGCCAGGTTCCTCCTGAGAAGTAGGGACAGAAGAAACGGGAGGGATGGCAGACATTAAACACTTACATGACAAGAAACGTTCCAGGATAGGATAGAATTACTAGACCAATTAATAGAAGGATTATGACATACTAGCCAGGGATGACCCAAAACAACAGGTGTAAACGGTGAACGGAAAATCAAAAAAGAAATAGTCTCACTGTGGTTACCAGATACTGTGAGGGTTAAAGGTAGTGTCTCAAATCTGATACTGGGAAGATGACTACCATCTAAGGCGAACATGGGCGTAGGCTTCTCTAACTCTCTGAAAGGAATGTCATGTTTCCGAACCCATGCTTCGTCCATGAAACAACCCTCAGCCCCAGAGTCTATCAAGGCACTACATGTAGCACCCGAACCGGTCCAGCGTAGATGGACCGACAAAGTAGTACAGGATCTTGATGGAGAGACTTGAGTAGTTGCGCTCACCTGTAGCCCTCCGCTTACAGATGAGCTCTGGCTTTTACTGGACATGAATTAACAAAATGTCCAGCAACTCCGCAATAGAGGCACAGGCGGTTGGTGATCCTCCGTTCCCTCTCCTTAGTCGAGATGCGAATCCCTCCCAGCTGCATGGGCTCAGTCTCTGAGCCAGAGGAGGGAGATGGTTGCGATGCGGAGCAGGGAAACACCGTTGATGCGAGCTCTCTTCCACGAGCCCGGTGACGAAGATCTACCCGTCGTTCTATGCGGATGGCGAGAGCAATCAAAGAGTCCACATCTGAAGGAACCTCCCGGGAGAGAATCTCATCCTTAACCACTGCGTGGAGTCCCTCCAGAAAACGAGCGAGCAGCGCCGGCTCGTTCCACTCACTAGAGGCAGCAAGAGTGCGAAACTCAATAGAATAATCCGTTATGGACCGTTCACCTTGGCATAAGGAAGCCAGGGCCCTAGAAGCCTCCCTACCAAAAACTGAACGGTCAAAAACCCGAATCATCTCCTCTTTAAAGTTCTGGAACTTGTTAGAGCAATCAGCCCTTGCCTCCCAGATAGCTGTGCCCCATTCTCGAGCCCGGCCAGTAAGGAGTGAAATGACGTAAGCAACCCGAGCTCTTCTCTAGAGTATGTGTTGGGTTGGAGAGAGAACACAATCTCACACTGCGTGAGAAAGGAGCGGCACTCAGTGGGCTGCCCGGAGTAGCAAGGTGGGTTATTAACCCTAGGTTCTGGAGGCTCGGCAGGCCAGGAAGTAACAGGTGGCACGAGACGAGACTCTGGAACTGTCCAGAGAGGTCGGAAACCTGAGCGGCCAGGTTCTCCACGGCATGGCGAGCAGCAGACAATTCCTGCTCGTGTCTGCCGAGCATGGCTCCTTGGATCTCGACGGCAGTGTAACGAGCGTCTGAAGTCGCTGGGTCCATTCCTTGGTCGGTTCCTTCTGTCATGCAGGTGAAAGAGGACCCAAAAGCGACTTGGCGAAAACAGAGTCTTTAATCCAGTAAAGTGAATACAAACAAAAAACACAACTTTCACTCGAAATGACGAGGACAAACTGGAGACTCGATCTTGAACAGCAGGTGAACAGCAGGTTGCCTCGGGAAGGCACTCGAACCAGACAGACTCAGACACCTGCTCACCACGCAGCATCTGAGGAAAACACGACACGACAGGGCGATACACAATCACAGCACGGTGAATTCTAAACAAGGAACCGACAGGACAGGAACGGAACACAAAGGAAGAAATAGGGACTCTAATCAGGGGAAAGGATCGGGAACAGGTGTGGGAAGACTAAATGATTGATTAGGGGAATAGGAACAGCTGGGAGCAGGAACGGAACGATAGAGAGAAGAGAGAGCGAGAGAGTGAGAGAGGGAGGGGGAGAGAGAGGATAGAAAGAGGGAAAGAACCTAATAAGACCAGCAGAGGGAAACGAATAGAATGGGAGGTTCTCTATGAACTGCTGGAGAAGATCCAGAAGAAAAGAGAGAAGGTGGAAATAAAGGAGAAGCTGTTGGAGAAGGGAGTGGAGTGTGCAAAAGAGGCACTGAAGTCGAGGAGGGAAGAGGTAGAGAGGAAGAAGACTGAGGTGGCCAGGCAGTGAGATGTGGTGGAGAAGGAGAAGCAAAGGGTGACAAAATAGAAGAAAAAAGTGGAGAAGCAGAGGGAGGAGGTAGAGATGAAAGACAAGGGGCTGGATAGACAGAAAGAGAAACTGGAGAAGAACAGTAATAAACTGAAAATATTGGAGAAAGTATGAAAGTTGGAGTTGGAAAAGGAGAAAGAGATGTCGGAGGAGAAGAAGAAGATGATAATGGAAAGGTTGAACCTGGATGTGGATGAGAGACTGAAGAAAACTACAAGAACAGGAGAGATTATTAAAAAGAAAGAAGGAGATGGACAGAATGAAAATAGACGTGGAAGAGAAGGCAAAGATGGAGGTGAAGAAAGTGAAAGAAGAGTTGGAGGGATTGGAGAAGAAGATTAAAGAGGGAAAAGAGAGGGAGAGAGAGAGAAATGGAGATGGAGGAGTTTGAGAAGAGGAAGGAAGAGGAGGTGGAGCGTGTGAAGCTGGAAATGGAGGAGAAGCTGAAGATGGAGGTAGAGAGGTTGAAGCTTATGAAGGTAAAGATGGAGGAAAATTGGAAGACCAAAATGGAGAGAGTGATAGAGTTGATTGTGGAAGAGAAGATAAACGAGAGAAATGAGTTTGACTGTAAGAGAGGATGTGGACGAGAGGAGTTGGAAGGAGTGATGGAGAAGATGAAAGAAAAGGAGGAGATGTTTAAGAAGGAGGTGGAGAAGATGAAGCTGGAGAAGGAGAAGGCGGTGAAGGAAGTGAGGAGGGAAATGATGGAGAAGCGTGTGAGAGAGTGGATTGAGAGAGTGGTGTGAGAGAGTGGATTGAGAGAGTGGATTGAGAGAGCGGTGTGAGAGAGTGGATTGAGAGAGTGGTGTGAGAGAGTGGATTGAGAGAGTGGTGTGAGAGAGTGGATTGAGGGAGTGGTGTGAGAGAGTGGATTGAGAGAGTGGATTGAGAGAGCGGAGGAGACCTTCTGTAATTGTCCTACAGCATACGATACAGGTGCCTCTATTGCCACAGCTACTAATCAGTAGAATTAGCTTGAATGTATGTAGCCAGAGCCACTATTCAATTGCGATTGAATGGACTCTAGCCAGAATTACATTGAGATTGAATGGACTCCAGGTACCATGCTACTGTGGATGAACTAAACCTTTTTTTCACTTTCAGATTCACAGATGGGACATCTACAGTGATTACATCTCTGACCTCATCAAAACGCACGCACACGCACAACACTCCCATTTTTCTACAATTAGTTCTTTAAAAACATCACATTTCAAATAAAGGCAAGCAAAGACAAAGTGGTTGTCCTAGGTTTAAATTGACCACAGATTTAAGGGTTATTAAAAAGTAAGAAAGTTGTACTAACCTCAAAAATAATTTTCTATTATCTTTTGATAGGGGAAGCTCGGCACTGAGGGGAAGCCCAGTACTGAGAGGAAGCCCAGTACTGAGAGGAAGCCCAGTACTGAGAGGAAGCTCAGGCAGGTAGTTGGATCCGGCAGATCCTGGCTGACTGGCGGATCTGGAAGAGTCTGGTTGACTGGCAGGTCTGGAAGAGTCTGGCTGACTGGCTGGTCTGGAAGAGTATGGCTGACTGGCAGATCTGGAAGAGTCTGGCTGACTGGCAGATCTGGAAGACCATGGCTGACTGGCAGATCTGGAAGATCATGGCTGACTGGCAGATCTGGAAGATCATGGCTGACTGGCAGATCTGGAAGATCATGGCTGACTGGCAGATCTGGAAGATCATGGCTGACTGGCAGATCTGGAAGACCATGGCTGACTGGCAGATCTGGAAGACCATGGCTGACTGGCAGATCTGGAAGAGTCTGGCTGACTGGCAGATCTGGAAGAGTCTGGTTGACTGGCAGATCTGGCTGTTCCATGTAGACTGACAGCTCTGGCTGCTCCATGCCGACTGACATCCCTGGCTGCTCCATGCCGACTGACATCCCTGGCTGCACAATGCAGACTGACAGCCCTGGCTGCACCATGCAGGCTGGCAGCTCTGGCTGCTCCATGCAGGCTGGCAGCTCTGGCTGCTCCATGCAGGCTGGCAGCTCTGGCTGCTCCATGTAGGTTGGCAGCTCAGGCTGCTCCATGCAACATGGCAGCTCTGGCAGCGCTGAACATGCGGGAGACTCCGGCAGCGCAGGAGAGGAGGAAAGCTCTGGCTGCGCTAAACAGGCGGGAGACTCCGGCAGCGCAGGAAAGGAGGAAAGTGCTGGCTGCGCTGAACAGGCGGGAGGCTCCTACAGCGCTAGAGAGAAGGAAGGCTCTGGCTGCGCTAAACAGGCGGGAGACTCCGGCAGCGCAGGAGAGGAGGAAGGCTCTGGCTGCGCTGAACAGGCGGGAGGCTCCGGCAGCGCTAAACAGGTGGGGGACTCCGACAGCACTGGAGAGGAGAAAGGCTCTGGCTGCGCTGAACAGGCGAGGCGCACTGAAGGCCTGGTGCGTGGTGCTGGAACTGGTGGTACTGGACCGAGGACACGCACAGGAAGCCTGGTGCGGGGAGCTGCCACCGAAGGACTGGTGTGTGAAGGTGGCACAGGATGGACCGGACCGTGAAGGTGTACTGGAGAGCCTGAGAGCAGGGCTGTCACGGGACGTGCAAGGCTAGGTAGGTACACAGGAGGCCTAGTGCGTGAGGCTGCTACAATTTTCACCAGCCGACTAACACGCACCTCAGGACGAGTATGGAGCGCTGACCAGGTGCCATCAAATCCCCGACACGCTCCGTCGGACGAATATCGTACCTAAAGCACCAAGCTAGCAACTCCCTCATTACTCTCTCCTCCACTTTCCCCATTAACTCCTTCACAGTCTCTGCTTCGCTCACCTCTAACACCGGCTCTGGTTCTGGTCTCCTCCTTGGCTCCTCACGATAAACAGGGAGAGTTGGCTCAGGTCTGACTCCTGACTGCCACACTCTCCCTGAGTCCCCCCCCCCAATACATTTTTGGGGCTGACTTTCGGGCCTCCTTCTGCGCCGCCGTGCTTGTCTCTCCAACTCCATTCTCCTATAAGCCTCTTCGCACTGCTCCAGCGAATCCCAGGCGGGCTCCGGCACTCTCCTTGGGTCGACCTCCCACCTGTCTATTTCCTCCCAAGTAGTGTAGTCCCGATATTGTTGCTCCTGCTGCCGCTGTTGCTTCTCCTCATACCAGCGCCTCTCAGCTCTCGCCGGCTCCAGTTCTTCTTTGGGGCGGCGATATTCTCCAGGCTGATCCCAGGGTCCTTAAAATGTAACAGCAGGAACTCTTACAGACTGGTCCAAGAGCATTATTATTTATTTTTTACCTCTACTACTACTGTACTAATACTACTACCAGTACTACTGTACTTCTACTACTGCTACTACTACTACTGTACTACTGCTACTGTACTACTATGACTGCTATTACTACTACTGCTGTACTGCTATCGTATTACTATTGTACTACTGCTACAACCACTACTGCTGCTACTGCTACTACTACTACTGTACTACTACTACTGCTACTACTACTACTACTACTGTACTACTATTACTACTACTACTACTGATACTACTGTACTACCACTACTGCTGCTACTACTACTGTACTACCACTACTGCTGCTATTACTACTACTACTACTACTACTGTACTACCACTACTGCTGCTACTGCCACTGTACTACTGTACTACTACTACTGTTCTACCACTACTGCTGCTACTACTACTATTACTACTACTACTACTACTGTACTACCGCTACTGCTGCTACTACTACCACTGTACTACTACTGCTACTACTAGTACTGTACTACCACTACTGCTGCTTCTACTACTACTGTACTACTACTACTGTACTACTACTACTACTACTACTACTACTACTACTACTACTACTACTACTACTACTACTACTACTGTACTACTACTACTATACTACTACTACTGCTACTACTACTGTACTACTACTACGGCTACTACTACTGTACTACCACTACTGTTACTACTACTGTACTACTACTACTACTACCACTACTGCTGCTACTACTACTGTACAACTATTACTACTACTACTACTGCTACTACCACTACTGCTGCTACTACTACTACTACTACTGTACCACTACTGTACTACCACTACTGCTGCTTCTACTACTACTACTGTACTACTACTACTACTACCACTACTGCTGCTACAACTATTACTACTACTACTACTGCTACTACCACTACTGCTGCTACTACTACTACTACTACTACTGTACCACTACTGTACTACCACTACTGCTGCTTCTACTACTACTACTGTACGACTGCTACTGCTACTGCTACTACTACTCTGCTACTACTACTGCTACTACTACTACTGTACTACTACTACTGTACTACTACTACTACTACTACTACTACTACTGTACTACTACTACTACTGCTACTACTACTGTACTACTACTACGGCTACTACTACTGTACTACCACTACTGTTACTACTACTGTACTACTACTACTACTACTACTACTACCACTACTGCTGCTACTACTACTGTACAATTATTACTACTACTACTACTGCTACTACCACTACTGCTGCTACTACTACTGTACTACTACTACTACTGTACTACGACTACTGCTACTACTACAACTACTACTGCTGTACTGCTATCGTATTACTATTGTACTACTGCTACTACCACTACTTCTGCTACTACTACTTCTACTACTGTACTACTACTACTACTGCTACTACTACTACTGTACTACTACTACTGTACTACTGCTACTAATACTACTACTACTACTACTGATACTACTGTACTACCACTACTGCTGCTACTACTACTGTACTACCACTACTGCTGCTATTACTACTGCTACTACTACTGCTACTACTACTGTACTACTACTACTGCTACTACTACTGTACTACCACTACTGTTACTACTACTGTACTACAACTACTACTACTACTACTACCACTACTGCTGCTACTACTACTGTACAACTATTACTACTACTACTACTGCTACTACCACTACTGCTGCTACTACTACTACTACTACTACTGTACCACTACTGTACTACCACTACTGCTGCTACTACTACTACTACTGTACTACTGCTACTGCTACTGCTACTGCTACTGCTACTGCTACTACTACTCTGCTACTACTACTGCTACTACTACTGCTACTGTACTACGACTACTGCTACTACTACTACAACTACTACTGCTGTACTGCTATCGTATTACTATTGTCCTACTGCTACTACCACTACTGCTGCTACTACTACTACTACTACTACTGCTACTACTACTACTGTACTACTACTACTGTACTACTGCTACCAATACCAATACTACTACTACTACTGTACTGCTATCATATTACTATTGTACTACTGCTACTACCACTACTGCTGCTACTGCTACTACTACTACTGCTGCTACTACTGTACTACTACAACTGCTACTACTACTGTACTACTACTAATGTACTACTACTACTACTACTACTGTACTACTACTAATGTACTACTACTACTGTACTACTACTAATGTACTACTACTACTGCTACTACTACTGTACTACCACTACTGTTACTACTACTGTACTACTACTACTACTACTACTACCACTACTGCTGCTACTACTACTGTACAACTAGTACTACTACTACTACTGCTACTACCACTACTGCTGCTACTACTACTACTACTCTGCTACTACTACTGCTACTACTACTACTACTACTGTACTATTACTACTGCTACTACTACTACTGCTACTACTAGTAGTACTACTGCTACTATCACTACTACTGCTGCTACTACTACTGCTGTACTACTACTACTGTACTACTACTACTGTACTACTGCTACTACTAGTACTGTACTACCACTACTGCTGCTGCTACTACTACTGCTGTACTACTACTACTGCTGTACTACTACTACTGCTACTACTACTACTGCTGCTACTACTGTACTACTACAACTGCTACTACTACTGTACTACTACTACTGCTGTACTACTACTACTGTACTACTACTACTGCTGTACTACTACTACTGTACTACTACTACTGCTGCTACTACTACTACTACTACTACTGTTGCTACTACTACTAGTACTACTGTACTATTAAATCAAATCAAATCAAATCAAATTTATTTATATAGCCCTTCGTACATCAGCTGATATCTCAAAGTGCTGTACAGAAACCCAGCCTAAAACCCCAAACAGCAAACAATGCAGGTGTAAAAGCACGGTGGCTAGGAAAAACTCCCTAGAAAGGCCAAAACCTAGGAAGAAACGTAGAGAGGAACCGGGCTATGTGGGGTGGCCAGTCCTCTCCTGGCTGTGCCGGGTAGAGATTATAACAGAACATGACCAAGATGTTCAAATGTTCATAAATGACCAGCATGGTCAAATAATAATAAAGGCAGAACAGTTGAAACTGGAGCAGCAGCACAGTCAGGTGGACTGGGGACAGCAAGGAGCCATCATGTCAGGTAGTCCTGGGGCATGGTCCTAGGGCTCAGGTCAGTTGAAACTGGAGCAGGAGCATGGCCAGGTGGACTGGGGACAGCAAGGAGTCCTCATGTCAGGTAGTCCTGGGACATGGTCCTAGGGCCCAGGCCAGTTGAAACTGGAGCAGCAGCATGGCCAGGTGGACTGGGGACAGCAAGGAGTCATCATGTCAGGTAGTCCTGGGGCATGGTCCTAGGGCTCAGGTCCTCCGAGAGAGAGAAAGAAAGAGAGAAGGAGAGAATTAGAGAACGCACAGAATTAGAGAACATTCACACAACACACCGAATAGGACAGGAGAAGTACTCCAGATAAACAAACTGACCCTCGCCCCCCGACACATAAACTACTGCGGCATAAATACTGGAGGCTGAGACAGGAGGGGTCAGGAGACACTGTGGCCCCATATTACTACTGTACTACTACTACTGTACTACTGCTACTACTACTACTACTGTACTACTGCTACTACTACTACTACTGCTGGTACTACTACTAGTACTACTGTACTATTACTACTCTACTGCTACTACTGCTGCTACTACTACTACTGCTACTACTGCTGCTACTACTACTACTACTACTACTACTACTACTACTACTACTGCTACTACTGTACTACTATTACTACTACTACTACTGCCACTACTACTGTACTACTACTACTCCTATGACTACTACTACTGTACTACTACTACTACTGTACTAGTATTACTGTACTACCACTACTAATACTACTACTACTACTACTGTACTACTGCTACTGCTACTGCCACTACTACTGTTACGACTACTACTACTACTAATGTACTACTACCACTACTACTACTACTACTACTGTATTACTACTACTACTACTACTGTACTACTACTACTGCTACTACTACTACTGCTACTACTACTACTACTACTACTACTACTACTACTACTACTACTACTACTACTACTACTGCTGCTACTACTACTACTACTACTACTACTACTGTACTACTACTACTACTACTGCTACTACTACTACTACTACTAGTACTACTACTACTACTACTACTGTACTACTACTACCACTACCTCTGCTACTACTACTACTACTACTACTACTACTACTACTACTACTACTACTACTACTACTACTGCTACTGTACTACTACTACTACTACTGCTACTACTACTACTGCTACTACTACTTCTACTACTACTACTACTACTTCTACTACTACTACTACTACTGCTACTACTACTACTACTACTACTGTACTACTACTACTACTACTGCTACTACTACTACTACTAGTACTACTACTACTACTACTACTGTACTACTACTACTGTACTACTACTACCACTACTGTACTACTACTCCTGCTACTACTACTACTACTATACTACTACTGCTACTACGACTGTACTACTACTACCACTATTACTGTACTACTACTGCTACTGCTACTACTACTGTACTACTACTACCATTACTACTGCCAATACTACTACTGCTACTACTACTTCTGCTACTACTACTACTACTACTGTACTACTACTTCTGGTCCTACTACTACTACTGTACTAAGACTACTACTGCTACTACCACTTCTGCTACTACTACTACTACTGTACTACTACTACTACTGTACTACTACTACTGCTGCTACTACTACTACTACTACTACTGCTACTACTACTACTACTACTGTACTACTACTACTACTACTGCTACTACTACTACTACTAGTACTACTACTACTACTACTACTACTGTACTACTACTACTGTACTACTACTACCACTACTGTACTACTACTACTGTACTACTACTACCACTACTGTACTACTACTCCTGCTACTACTACTACTACTACTATACTACTACTGCTACTACGACTGTACTACTACTACCACTATTACTGTACTACTACTGCTACTGCTACTACTACTGTACTACTACTACTGTACTACTACTACTGCTACTGCTACTACTACTGTACTACTACTACTGCTACTACTACTGTACTACCACTACTGTTACTACTACTGTACTACTACTACTACTACTACCACTACTGCTGCTACTACTACTGTACAACTATTACTACTACTACTACTGCTACTACCACTACTGCTGCTACTACTACTACTACTACTGTACCACTACTGTACTACTACTACTGCTGTACTACTAGTACTGCTGTACTACTACTACTGCTACTACTACTACTGCTGCTACTACTGTACTACTACTACTGTACTACTACTACTGTACTACTACTACTGTACTACTACTACTGTACTACTACTACTGCTACTACTACTGTCCTACTACTACTGCTACTACTACTGTACTACCACTACTGTTACTACTACTGTACTACTACTACTACTACTACTACTACTACCACTACTGCTGCTACTACTACTACTGTACTACTACTACTGTACTACTACTACTACTACTACTACTGTACTACTACTACTGCTACTACTACTGTACTACTACTACTGCTACTACTACTGTACTACCACTACTGTTACTACTACTGTACTACTACTACTACTACTACCACTACTGCTGCTACTACTACTGTACAACTATTACTACTACTACTACTGCTACTACCACTACTGCTGCTACTACTACTACTACTGTACTACTGCTACTGCTACTACTACTCTGCTACTACTACTGCTACTACTACTACTACTGTACTACGACTACTGCTACTACTACTACAACTACTACTGCTGTACTGCTGTCGTATTTCTAGTGT